>NW_018127909.1:605905-655695 GCF_001952655.1 Monopterus albus | reverse complement strand
CGGAGAAAGCTCATTTCGGCCGCCTGTATCCGGGATCTTGCCCTTTCGGTCATGACCCAAAGTTCACGACCATAGGTGAGAGTCGGAATGCAGATTGACCAGTAAATCGAGAGCTTCGCCTTACAGCTCAGCTCTTTCTTCACCACGACGGACCGGTACATCGACCAACAGAAGCTGCACCGATCCGCCTGTCAATCTCCCGTTCCATCCTTCCCTCACTCGTGAACAATACCCCATGATACTTGAACTCCTCCACTTGAGGCAGGAACTCTCCACCAACCTGAAGGGAACAAGTCACCCTTTTCCAACTGAGAACCATGGCCTCGGATTTGGAGGTGCTGATTCTCATCCCAGCTGCTTCACACTCGGCTGCAAACCGCCCCAGTGCACACTGGAGGTCCTGGTTTGATGGGGCCAACAGGACAACGTCGTCTGCAAAAAGCAGAGACGAGCTCCTGTGATCCTCAAACCGGACTCCCTACGGCCCCTGGCTGCGCCTAGAAATTTTGTCTATAAAAATAATGAACAGAGCCGGTGACAAAGGGCAGCCCTGCCGGAGTCCAACATGCACTGGAAACAAGTCTGACTTGCACACAGTCTCATGGGGAATGGGGAAAAAGATTTTTAAAGACAACAAAAAAGTAAATCCCTCAGAAATCCATCAGGCTACAGTTCTAAGTTTCATTTGTCAAACTTTAACAAAACTGTCTTACAAAGTAAGTGTTTTTTTTATAAAATATGACTCATCCACTGCACATTATATGAGCGCATGTGTGTGTACAAGCATGCTTACATTCCTTGTGTGCCCATGGTCTGGCATTAGACTCAGATGTGCTGCAATAACTGTTGTTTTTCATACAGGAACGCTATTGTCACCCACTCACACACACACTTTACCACAGTGTTTACTCTCTGCGCACAGTGCCATGACCATCAAAAACCTCTGGCTGGGAAACAACAGGAGGTGACCACACTAGCTACTAAGGCTGGAGTGGCAAATCATATTGTTTTCTGCAGGATCAGCTTTCTCAAAAGAGGCAAAACAGAAAGGATCAGTAAAAACGGTTTGAAACCAGGTGTGTCCTAAAAAGATTTTAAGAGGCACAAAGAGAGTCACAAAGATTTATTTTTTTTTCACTGCTGGTTATTTTAAAAACCCCATGGCATGCTCATTTCCAGCCATTTAATGTGTCATCTTGGGTACCTCTAGGTTAGCTTGGCACCCTTCATAACTCAAAATAGTCTAATTATTTCAGAATGATAACACTCAATATCACAATGAGAGCCTCCTCCTGAAAATGAGAGGATAGTTGGTGAATGTGCACAGCTGCTGTTGCCAGTCAGGAAGATACAACAACGCGCAAACCAACAACATTGACAAATAAGCTACGTTTCTGACAATGACAATACCTCAGATCCTACCAGACATGTTCGAACCAGAATATGAAAGTGGACATCAGGATGAACTGCAACAGCACTATTCATCCATCCATCTATCCATTCTACTGCTTAGCCAGGGTTGGGTCACGGTGGCAGCAGGTTCAGTAAAATAGTCCAGATGCCCCTCTCACCCATGATGTGTTCCAGCTCCTCTGGCATGATTCCGAGGCGTTCCCAGGCCAGATGAGATATACAGTATAATCTCTCCAGCGTGTTCTGGGTCTGCCCCAGGGTCTCCTACCACATGAATGTACCCGGAAGACCTCCAAAGAGAGGCGCACTGGAGGCATCCAGATAAGAAGCCTGAACCACCTCAACTGGCTCCTTTCGATGTGATGTGGCAGTAGCATTAATTTAAATTTCTCCCCCAGAGAGAGACTCTAAACAAAGCGAGTAATTGAGAAACCCCATATTTTAACTGGCATAATGCAGACATAGTAATTTCTCCAGCCTTATAACAATTTTCTACAGAAACAACAAAATAACAGACATGGAACGTGTTTTTTTTTCTACTTACCATTACGTCCCACCGAGTAGTGAAAACGGCAAGGTTGGTAAATCCAACCGGTGGTCGCTGAGTATTCCCCCACACGACCACTTACATTCTGAAAGTAGTGAAATTAATTCCAACAGGTAGTGTAGTGCCAACAATAACATCATGGGTCGTTAATCCACAGTTTAGTAAGGTACTGTGCTCTGGGGGAACAAAGCGAGTATTTGAGAAACCCCATATTTTAACTGGCATAATGCAGACATAGTAATAACCTCCAGTGTTGCTCAACTGATCATTCAGTGAGAGTTTGAGAGACATGTATAAACCAAATTGCTTCTGCCTAGAAGTGCAACAACATAGGTACACCTCATTTTTTGAGCTTTTAGTCACATTTGAGATGATAATTCATTGTTGTAACTTTGTAAATAAGTCATAAAACAGAGAAAAGCATGCCATGGGCTCTTTAAAATAGAATTTTTAGAAAGTAAAAGAAGAAAATAATTTTTAAAAAGTGTGAGAAAGGTAGGACAGAGAACGTGTGGGTAGACTGTTAACAACAGAGAGAAAAAAATAATCTCTCGTGTAACTAGTATAGACACACACACACACAAATATGCACACTTATATACATTAACACCTGTGTGTGTCATGACCACAAAGGATGCTGGGTAATTATGCTAATGATGTCATAATGAAATGCATATGCCCTCTCATTGAGAAACAACTTTGGCTTTCTTTTCAAAATATGTTAATTTCTTATGTGCCATGTGCACACCACTAAGACATAGCAGACACACACACAGAGGCACACGCAGTAATGACTGACACAGCTCTGTTTATAGTTGACTACATCTTAATCCTGTATATATACACATCCACAAAAACACACACTGGCCTACACTTTTGCAAACAGAGAGGCTTAGCACCACACACACCAATATAAACACAAGGCACTATTTGCATATGGAACTGATGTATTGATGGACTGTGGAAACAACAGGATTACATAGCTGCTGTAAATAATACTGTGACACTAGATTTTATAGAAAAAAAACACATGCACAAAACACACACAGACACACACACACACACACACACACACACACGTCTCACTCACATATATACACACCCACACATACAAACAGAGAGGCTTAGCACCACACACACCAATATAAACACAAGGCACTATTTGCATATGGAACTGATGTATTGGTGGACTGTGGAAACAACAGGATTACATAGCTGCTGTAAATAATACTGTGACACTAGATTTTATAGAAAAAAAACACATGCACAAAACACACACACACACACACACACACACACACACACACTCATGTCTCACTGATATATAAACACCGTCACATGTACAAGACAAAAAAAGCACATTTATGAACAATATATATTTCAAAATATGTAAACATACATTTGAATTGATAAAAAAATAAAATAAAAAACTAAATAATAACTGTTATCAGCCCAGGTCTGTTTTAATTTAATCACTCAGCTCAGTATCGAAACAACTAGCATTTAGGACACACATACTCACACATAACAATGTGACAGTCTGACTTCTAACTTTAGATTGTAATATGTGTTTATGACTTCATGGGTGCATTTATGACTTTGTGACACCACTCAGACATTCTGTGTCCACTTACGTAGGTGAGCTGGAGAAGTACCACCACTGAGTAATGTCAGTAACCACGCACACACATGTACACACAAAGACTCAACAAATACTTGCTGAATATCCCTTAATGACTGTTATTTGGCAATTTCTTGATTTGTCATGGTGACACAAGGCAAAGAGAACAGTTAAACATCACTGTTTTGTCTGAGCAAAAACAGAAAAACACAAATGGTGCCCTGACCCTGCAGGACTGATGCCAGAGTTGATCATTTAACAAATAGTTATTTATTCATTGTTTTATATTTGAAAATTAAGAGTACAATACCAAACTAAATGATGTAGATCTTTGAGCCACTGACATCAGGTTTGAACATCTCAGAAGGCCAACCTGTGGTTTAGTGTGAAATAAGAAAAGGATTTTGATCAGTTTCTGATTTAGGAAACTAGAGCAAAGAGTAAATATAGCAATATATTTGCAATAACAATGGATCAAATGAGAATGTAGTATCTCTCAGCTCATTGTTCCAGTATTCTAGCCCAAGACTTTACTGTTTCGTTTCAGTCTCACTGCTCTCCTAGGGTTGTTTCAGCAGCGACATGCAGCAGTTTTCAGTGGAATGGGTCTAAAAGCCCAGTGTACACACCCTGCTCTGCACCAAACAACAGACAGTTAGCTTGGGGAGCATAATGAAGTACTGTAGCTACGGAGCCAGATATTTGCTTCTGGAGCCACTGGAGACCAAAAACAGAGATAAAAGAGAAGGAATACCAGACTTCTGTTCTTCTAAACACATTCTCTGTGGCTCCATATCAGCTGGGTGTGAAAAACCACTACAAGGAAATGATGTATCAGTATTGTAGTCACAGTATGTTTTTGTTTGCTAATTTGCAAAAAAAAAAAAAAAAAAAGTTCAGTTAATGCAGGTTTGAAGCCTCTGTGGGATTAATTCTCATCTAACTGTAGCATTTTTCCAAATCTTCCTATGGCAGATTTTGCAATCACAGAGGCTTTAAATCAGTGAGTTAGCCACTAAAATATATTTCATCTGGCTTCAGCATGCATCATGGTTGGATTTGTTCATTTCTGATATGCAAAAAAATAAGTCAACCATCCACCTTAATTAAAGTTCAGTGGAGATGTTAGATTAACTGTCTCATTTTTTGTTTTTGTTGCAACCACGTTCGGGACTAAACGGTATAGAAAATGAGATGAGATGAGACAAATTTCTGCTTATATAAGATGGTAACTGTGGTCCAGTCTGGTTAGGAAATATGCATGGTCTAACAGTGTTGCCAGGTGCAGCACTGACTATCTCTAGGTGAAATTTAGCCAGATCTGAAGTTTCTCAGGTGCATTCACACTTGTATTTTAATCCATCTGTTTGGGATGACCCTATACCGACTGTAGTGTCCCATCTGCTTGTGATTGGTTGTCTCACACCAGCATCGTCCTGGTCACACAAGTGGCCATGCAGATAGCACATTCACCGTTTCTGGTCAAATCAATCTCTGGCAGAGATGCTGGAAATTTTGCTCACTTGGGGACTCTTTTGGAATGAGCATGTGTCTCTGTGTACACATACTGTAGGTGTGTATGTGGATTTATTTGTGTGCTTGTGTTTGAGTGCGAATCCATGTAAACATATCTGTTCTGCTCTCTTTCTGAGCGTGTATCTCCTTAGAGAACAGGATGTACATTGCCTAAAAGTCAAAGTACTTTTAGATAAGTTTCCAGACAGAGCAGTACTGGTTCAGTCATGCTGGGAGATAAACTGTTACTCTGCTGAAGTCACGCAGCGAGTGGTGGTGGGTGGATTAAGCCCCAGGGCCCTGACTCACAGGGGGGCCCTAAATGCACCTCTGTGCTCTGTGTAAAAATGTTTATACTTTATAAATGCCACATTTTCAAGTAATGAAATAGCAGTGTTGTTTTATAAAGTTTACCACTGGCTTCTAAGGAAGTTAATGAACCAAACAGTTATTAAAAGTGGGTGTTATGCAGAAGAGGACTGTGTACATCCTTTCATCAACGTGAGACCTGAGATCTGTAAGTGATGTTACAGTGATGCTGGTTATTCTGTCCTGGCTATCCTGTAAATCTTTGTTTATAATCCTTTTTTTTTTTAAACTGCACTGTCATACACAGGTAAACATGCAGTATTGTACACATTTCACTTACTTGCTTACAATAAAACATTATGTTTGTCAAAAGACTGACCATAGAACATTAAAACGTTTTCAGTAAAAAATACACATATGTACAGAAAAGCTCTAATCTGAGCCCTAATCTGAGTCTAAGGCCTTGTTCAGGCTGATAGTTTAGGCCTGTGTGAAAAAACACAGCCCTCCCATTTATTTGGAAGGAGCCAGTTTGTTGACGCAGCACCACAGTATCATCCAGCAAGGCACTGGCTTGACCAATCGCATGTAAGCACACATTCATGGAGGATTACTTCGTAATGTGAGCATCACACTTCTGTTGTTTACTATTTACAAAAGATAAAATAGTTGCCACTGTGGTGACGTTCCAGAGTTGTAAAGTGAGTATTACAACCTGCCCTTTTAAATTTGATAAGCCTTGAAACACACTAACCTCTTATTCCAGATGGACTTCCAGGATCATATTTCTTTGCTTTACCAGTACCTTTTAAACATCATGTCCCCATGAACAAAGTCCATGCCCTGTCTTAACACAGGGCTGTGTGTTAAGACAGTGGTCTGAACATTTTGAGCTTTTGCTTTTCTCCAAGTCTCCAAACCTTCTAAAATTTGCTGGAGTACCCATCTGATTAACAAAGAGTTATTGTTGACTTGCAGTCCACAATTTAACATGATATTATGGGGAACAGTTTAAACAATCCTGACAGTATGAGCCTTATGCACACACACTGTACTGACATAAAGCCACTGTGTCAGAAGTTATTGTTAAGCAAATACACACTGTGTATGCAAACTAATATACAGGTACACAGTGGCTGAAGAAGTACTCAGACTGTTAATTTAAAAGTAGCAATATCACAGTGTAAAAATACTCTGTTACAAGTAAAAGGCCTGCAAATAAGTTGTTACTTAATTAAAAGTACAAACATGTTAGCATAAAATATACCAAATATAAAAGTACTCATTATGCAAAATGGCACAGTTCACATTACTGTATATCATATTATTGGACTATAATTACTGGTGTATTATTGTGTACATCACATTTAATGTTGCAGCTGGTAAAGGTAGAGCTAATGTTAACTACTTTATATATTTATACTTTAGTATTTTACATACTGCTGGGTAGCTTGTGAATTTCCCACCAGGGATCAATCAAGTCTGATGGTTCTACTGAATTCTGTTTAATTAATTTCAGTCTGAAAAGTAACTAGTAACTAAAGTTATCAAATAAAGAGTACAACATCGTTCTGTAAAATGCAGTGAAGTTGAAGTATGAAATAGCAGAAAACTCAAGTAAAGTATAAATACATCAAGACAGTACTTAAGTACAGTACTTGAGTAAATGTACTTAGTTACTTTCCACCTCTGCAGGTATATAGTAGTGTTTGTAATAATTATTCAGTCACTTCAGAGTTAAAGTTCTATGAATTGTCATGTTTAACACACACACACAAAGTTTCTAAAACACCCCATGCTTCATGGTTGACACTGACACTGTTTTGATGTTAGCTGTGGAGTGGCTGTGTGTGATGTACTACTGAGTTTGCCCGGACACTGAGCAGGTGAAGTCGATGACTGCTACAACCCTCCACTGCTGGAATGAAATGAGATGTTCAGCTCTGTGCTGTTCTGTGGTTTCTGGCAGGCAGACAGCAAAAAGAAGTGGCAGTTCAGAGTGCAGGAAACTACTCACTCCAGTATTCTTACAAGAGTGTGTGCATGTGTGTGTACCTGTGTGCATGCAAGTGTGTGCTCCCCCTGCAGATTATGTGTGAGTGGGATGAGATTGAGACAGGAAGAATAGAGTGAGGGAAAAGGGTGAGAGGAGGAGAGAAGGGAGGTGAAGGGGGGAAATGTATAGTAGAGGACATAAATTCACATTGTAGCTTTTCATGGTTGCCTGCAAAGCCTGGAGCGGATGTTACTGGAGCAGGACAGAAAGCTAGATACTGTACGATAGATAGATAGATAGATAGATGGTGAGAGGGAGAAAGAAGGACACAGGTTGAGACAAAACACTGATCCTCATTCAGATGCCTTGTTTGCCAGTGAGCTGCTGAATATTTTAGAGCAATTCAATTAGTCAGTGGGTGAAGCAACCAGACAGGACACACACACATTTAGCATCACAAATGGACACCATCTATAATGGCTTGCACACACTCTTGCACATGGACGGGAAAGCTTCTATTAGCTGGCGGCGACCCTTTACGACACATTGTAGTATTGTGTATGTACTATATGTGTATGCATGAAATACAAGTGCCCATTTAGTGTCTCCTGGTGTTACTCACAGTGTGGGGATCAAAACTTGTTTATGCACTCACATTATGGAGACTCAGCTTTCCCAGTGGGGACCAGGAAATGAATATAAGTCAATGTAAAGTGCCCATGAGAAATGACACCAAACTTGTGTGTGCATTTAAAATGCTAAATTACATGTCAAACTGCAAATTTCAATGTGTTTTTGGTCAATGTACAAAATATATTTAATTTGAGAGAGTTCATTTTGAATATATAAAATGTACAACAAAGCACCCCAAAAGTATGCAAAGATGCCTTATCCTATACAGAAGATGAGCCATAACAAGTGATTTCTACACAGACCATTTTGAAGATGTGTTATTCATTAACCATTTCTTGCCTCTCATTGATGAGATCATCACTGACTCCCAAGTGAAAAGTTAGGTCACAGACATTTCTTGTATTATCATCATCAATAAAAAAGGAAAACTGTTTCAAAACATGAGTGAAAGAAGATCATTGATGAAACATGCTCATACTTCCCATAAGAGAGGTCAGAGGGCATGGCAGGTATCAAACAGCCTACTTTCTGGCACTGTGCTCCATTTCCACACTACATCAAGATCAAGATTTTTTTTTTTTACTGTCAATTCACTATGTGCAGGACATACAGAAAAATCAAAATACTGTTTCTCTCTCTCCTACTATTGAATGCCTTTACCATTTAAGAAACTAGATAGAATAAAAGTAGAATAAACAGAGAATAAATAGAATATGAAGACTGAATTAAATTAAAGTAATTAAACTAAATGGTACAACCTAATAGGCTATGATGAAACTCAAAGCCATGTGCAAACAGTGACAGTAGTGCAAATAATAACAAGAAGATTGTCAGGTGGTTAGCATCACCAGGGGCGTTGGTGATGGGATACATAATAGAAATGTACATGGACAGTAGTGCAAATGACCAACGGCAGCAGATATGACGTTAAAAAACATGCAGATTTATAACAGGAAATGTGTCACACTGGGAAAGGCAAACCATCACAGATGCCACTGTACATACTAAACTGACTAGATATTTGACAACTCTAAAACAAACAAAGTCTACAAACACACACTGTACACATACTCTAAAAAGTACACACAACATCATTTTTGTTGTTGTAGTTTGGAAATGCAACACAGCGTGAGTCTTTGTGCCCTACTCTGTTCCCTGTTACTTGCCTTCAGATGGGCTCCTGATTTTTCCTGACCATCATCCGAGTCTCTCAGGATGCTTTCCTGTTGCTAAGGTGGTCAAGACAGCGGCCCCAGGGAGGGGCAAAGGTGAAAGTAGCTGAATAATAAGGCACCAAAGTCAAAAGATCATATGGGTCAAAATACTTCAAGTTTAAAATGCTGAGCTTCTTTTGATCAAAAATCATTTTGACCACTACTCATTCATTAGAGCCATCAGGATTTTGGGATTTTCCCATCAAAGGTTCATGCAGTAAATCTGGATTGCTTTCATCACCATTTGTACTTCTTCCCACAAAAACAAGACATGCAAATATTTAAATTAGATATAAACAATTATCTAAATATGTCCAATGATTATGATCCCAGTCCATGATGAATATGATGACTTTCAATTTACACAGCACATGCATGAATTTGTAATTAGGTGTTTAAAATTTAAAGGGTTAAACCACAAATGTTAGTGCATCTGAAACTATGATTTGATCATTCAAATTCCACAATCACTGAACTGTGTCAAACTGAGGGAAGAGATTTAGTTTTGTTTTTCCACAGCACTGAGTTTAGCTTACACGCTAAAAAAACAAAAACAAAAAACTTCTATTAAATATTAACTATTCTTTCTATGTACCAAGTACAAGAACACACACATACACATACACACAATGCTGAGGACACTGCAGGGAGACACAAACCAAACATGTTGATATGCTCAGTACCAGAGCAACCAGGAGATGGACAGATGGAAGAGTGCTCTTTTACAGCCTCTTTTAGTCCCTCTGTGTGTGAGACTGTGTATGCACATGTGTGTGTGTGTGTCAGAGTGTGTGCAACATGAATGCCCCATCCCTAGCAAAAGAGTGTTGGTGCCAAATTGGGCATCTGGTCTGTGGACTATCACAGGGGTTTTTTAAAGAGTGTGGAGAGAACAATCCAACAAGATACAGCCTCCTCTATCTGTCTCACTCTAAAGTTGTGGATACTATGTACTAATCCTGCTACTTGCTCTGCTTCTTGGATGTGACTGTGCAGCAATAATTAACTACACATACACACGCGTGAGGAAAAAAAGAGAAAAACTGGTTACAGACTCCAAACAAGGAAACAGTTGTGCATTCAGTATATTAGAGAACGATAGATGTCACAAACACATACACACATCAGAAAAAAGGTCACACATTGGAGACGTATGCATTTAGACCGGTGTGCACTGTGTATTTCAGTGGATAACTTCAGGTTGTATGGGGGAGTCAGACTGTCTCTAGAGCCCAAAGTACCAAGGTGCTAGAACCCAACGCTTGCTGCTAGCCATCACACACACACACAGAGACTAATAAATTCACTCCAAACGTTACTCTAAACACCAAAACATCATCCTCCACCAGCCTGTACACTGTGAACCTTTGTGCTCTACTTGCCTTTGAGCGTTTATCAAGTGTTTTGGGTGGAACCACACCTTTGACGTCACCAGTCGACTTTAAATCAGCGATGAGACTCAAAAGGATCTGATCAGGCTGCAGTCTCAAGGTTAAGGTTTGAATTTTCAGCAAACTGTTGCGAGTTAAGGGTCCTCCCTTACCCATTAAATTGTTCCCATAAATGTCACTATATCCTGTCTTTATGAGGTGGGCGAATCCTCTGCAAACACACAGCTGCACAAACACACACACAACAGAACATAAGCAAGTAAAGACACACAAACATTCACATGCAATCAGCCAAAGAAACTACTACTGTAAGCAAATATACACATTAAAACCTAAAAACAAGCATAACAACGTTACAGACAAAAACAGAGAAATGCAGAAGCAAACATGTTGTCTTTCAGACAACAAAACCACACACTGCTGTAATTCACCCTATCTGCACAGTATGTAAGTAGTTATTTTCAGTAGACTAGACTTGCCTACTGGTGTCCTGTTGTTTGTATTATTATGTTATAATAGTACATATTATTTACAGTCCTTCCCACTATAATCAGCACATAATCCTTAAGCAGGAGTTGTCTTCTTTAATGTCACCATTCTTCACTAAATTTCAGTAGTGCTGAGAGAAAAGTCACCCCTGTAGATCATGTCAGAGGGTAGGGGCCTACAGGCAGGTAACAAGCTAGAGGAAAACCCTGAATAAATGAATGGTTCCATCCATAGGGCATGAGGGGCCACTGAATGGTTTGATGAGAATGAAAATGATGTGATTCATATGCTATGACCTTCACAGTCAACAGATCTCAACCCAGTCAAACCTATGGGAGATTTTGGACCGAGCTGTTAGACAACGTCTCTGCCACCATCATCAAAACACGAAAGGAGGGAATATCTTTTGGAAGAATAGAGTTCATCCCTCCAGTAGAGGCTAGAGACTTGGAGAGTCAATGCCAAGGTGCACTGACACTGTTCTGGTGGCACGTGGAAGCTGAACACCTTACTGAGTCACTTTGGTTTGTCCTTTCATTTGTCACCTGTCTGTATGTGGTCACTTAGGTTGGATGACTTGTTGTTGTTGCTGTAAATGATACGAACATTGTTTCTATGAGATGGAGTTGAATTTGTAGAGTCAAACTAGTGTTTGGAAAGTCAAGACTGAACTTTCATCCTCAAATTTAGGTGATGTTGTGGTAGGACCTGCTTCATTTCACATCCTGCATTTAGTTTTTATGACTTACAATCCACATTTTTTTTCATAATCGACTGCCAGTATCAGCGGTCTATCAGCATACAGTGTCCTTTTCAGTGTTGCACTGTCACTGCAGGCTGCCTTCAGATGGAACATAATTTCTCTGGTGCCTGTCACCCACATTATCTGCAATGTTCCACAATAACCACCAGAGTGCAGGCTGGTCCCACAGATCTAATGACACTGGTTTCCATTTCATAGCCTCCCCACTGTAGGTTAACACTGCACTGACACCTGAACCTGAACAGCAACAATGCCTGTTACAACATTTGCATATTTTTTATGTTCTGAGAACATTAGAAAGACTGGATCATATGAATCTTACTGTTGAAGTTAATGGTTAACCCCTTGTGTGTGTCGGGGGGGACTTTATGGCTCCCTTTCATGTGTGCTTCCTGGAGTTAAACTTTGACCCACAGTTTTCCTGCTGGGGCAGTGGTTGCCATAGTAACCCATTCCCATGACAACAATGTAACCCGAGCTGTCAGTCAGGTAGGGCAGGTACGCCTGACAATATGGATAATACAGGTAGCAGGTGTGTGTGAGGAGGCAGGGCCAAAGGCTTGAAGAAAGACAGAGAGAGCCACATTTATGACTCCACGAGATAAAACGACAAAAAGGAACCCAAACTGGAGGAAGAAAAGGAGACTCAGGCCATGGAGGCCAAGGTGGACGATGATGATGGGACGTTCACTAACATCCCTCTGACAGATGACCCAGGTAAAGCCTCAAGGGACGCTTCAGCAATGAATCCTTTTCATGTGCCTACATCAAAACATATTCATTTCTTAGTATGTTAGACTGAACCTCTTAAGATCAAGACAGGGACTTTCCCTCATTTTATGTTCATTATTTATTGTTTCAAAAGAGCAATTCTATGCTATATATTTTCTATATAGAAAGGTGTTATAAATTGCTGTAAACACACTTAATGTTCAAATACATATGGCACAATCTGTTCAGGTGGAAAGTGAACATTGGTCTGAAGTTTAGATTGTAACAATACATGATTTAATCCAATGTATTTCATGATATACATGTTTATTCTGTTGCAAACGTTAGTGCACATGACCAACAGTTAAATCAGTTGTTATGTGACAAAGGTCAATGAAGGTGAACAAACAGCTTGGAGGCGTTTGATCAGGTGCGTTGTGCTATGACAGAACCAAGGTGTGGCTGTTAGCAAAGCTGCATCATTTTGCGTTTGGTATTCCCAGCATATAGACATTTGTGTACATACCCATTCACAGTAATTGCCATTTAACTAAATTTGTTTATCAGGGGAACATTTAATTAAATGTCAAGAAGTCATGACTTCAGAATAATCTATTTCAGCCTAAATCCTCTCTATTTGAATTGTATCCAGCTACATTTACTGCATATCTTATAAGGGTGTGTATTGGCAAAAATCTGGCGATATGGTACGTAACACGATACAGGGGTTACAATTTGATATATTGTGATATATTGTGATACTGTAAACAAGGAATATATAGCAATTTTTAATCTAATTTTAGTCAAATGCACCATGGCTCAATGAAAGATTCCAGAAACCAACTGACTCAGTGACTCTCAGACTGCTGAGGTTCTGGGGCTTTGATTCCACTTCAAAGTAGTAAATAGAAAGCCTGCTGTGGAAATGTCCAATCATCTGTGTATTTTAGGAAAATACTTGCCATGCAGCTGCCGAATCACATTTCATTTCTACTAAAGCAAGACTACAGTATGTAACAAAGAAAGAAAACACAATCATTTTAGAAAAAAGTTAATTCATAAGCAATAAAAACACCCTTGCTCAATATCATACACGCAAGGGTTTTTCCTCTACAGCCTTGGTATCAGACAACCATTTGTTTTACCCACATTTCTACAATTCCCATCACTAGTCTGGTTTGACCAGTAGCTTTTGGGTGTTAAGTAATGTTAGCTACTTAGATAGCCCAGATATTGTTGTGCTATTGACATTACTCAGCCACTTTTCTGTCTTAAGGATTCTTCTGTGCTTGTGGTACTGTTACATTAACCTATATTGTAACAAGTATCATTACAAAACACTGTAACATTTATTTTCCTTTCCCACATGAATGGATTATTGAATGGGCTTACAAGGCTCAGGCCCAAGGGCCCAGTCACTGAGGGGGCCCCTAAACCAGAGCTTCTGTATGAAGTGACTGTTAATATTTCTTGTTGGAAAGTCAATTAACATCAAATAGACAAAATGAGTAAAAACAGATGCAAAACAGCCACAAAGCAATGCATAATCACCACAATGACATGCAAAACAGCCCCATAGGCAAAAATAAATAGGACAGACAAAAAATAGCCACAAAGAGATGTAAAGTGAGAAGTAAAGAAGTAAAATAACTAAAAATAAATGAAAATGACCAAAAAGACATGTAAATCCCAGTATAAAGAGATGCCAAATGACCACATGTAAATATAGATGATAATGATTAAAACAAGACACAAAATTACCACAAAGATGCAAAACAACAAAATGCAGGCACAAAACAACCACAGAGATGCTAAATTACTAAAAACAGACAAAATCCCTTCAATCTCTGGGTTTTGTCAGAGGGCGGGAAGCCTTTTACATGTTTGTGCCCAGGGGCCTTGTGTGCCATAATCTGTCCATGTCTTCACATATCTCCTTGGCAGATCTTGTTCTAACCCATTAATAAACTGTTAAGAGCTGGAAACAGACACGCAGCCAGAAAGCAAACCAGAATAGACTGGTCATACAAGGCTACTGGCAGAAGCAGCGGTGTGCCCAGGGTTTGGTTCGGCTAATGAGCAGCAGAGCAGCATGTGGCCCACTCACACACATACTGTAGATACTGAATGATGACATCAGCCAGTAATGTATGCATTCAGTGACATGGACAGACATTTGGATAGTTGCACACAAACAAACACACACACGAAGCTGATCGAGCTGACCCTGCTGATCAGGATTTCTTTGCCAAGTGCAGTTGATTGTTTGCGCATGTGTGTGGTTTGCTATCAGAAGGAAAGACTGAACGTCTGAGGATTACGACTGCTGCAGCTGTGTAGTGGCAGTAGCACTCATACAGTAGAAGCAGCAGTACTAGTAGCAGCTACTGCTCCCCCTGTCGGTCAGTGTGGTCACGTACACATACAATGAGTAAGGTCGTGATGACAGAAGTTGATGGGTGAAGTGCAGTTATAATCGCTACCGAGTCTCAAGTCTGTATACAGGGTATCTCCGCTGTACGGAGAAGACATTCTTTACTGGAGGTGAGTTCATACGCGGACATGGGCTAACGTTAGTTGTTCTGTGCGACAGAAACCGCAGAGTAGCTAAATTACAGCCAGCTTCATCATGTCCATTTGAAGGAAAAGCTAGCAAGCAGCAGTTAGCTGTTAGCAGCCTTCGATATGCTGTGACACATTGTTAATGCACTTACCAGAGAATAGTTTCTAAATACGAAACTAACTAGTCCGAATAGTTTTGGTTACTTCTGATGAGATACTAACTTCGCATTTGAAGTAATCGCGTTGCTACTCCAATGGTGTACATAGCCACAAAGCTATCTAGTTAGCTTGTATAGCTTATGTTCATGCGTCAATTATCGGACGTCTGTGTGCGATGTGCATTTGCTTGTTTTGCCGGAAAGGGTCACTGGCAGCCTCCGTACTGCATTTGGAGGTTTAATAACGACATACACACGTTTTGTGCTATGTTAGAGTTGTTTAAACATCTTTACGGGCTGAGGAAGGTCCGTTTAGCCAAGCAACCTGCGACCGAGGCAAAAAAAAAAAGATGTCCCACTTACGAGAAAGCATTAATGATGAGCAGAGGTCCAGACCGCCCACAGGGTGCTAACACAAATTCAGCCGTGAATGGGAGATTTGTGGTTTTTTCATAAAGGAACTAATGTAATTTGGCATCAGTCTCACATATATTTGTGGATACAGCAGAATTAGTCTGCTCGTGTCTAAAGACGTGTTTGGCTCAGGAGAGACATTTCAGTGATACTTAGGCTGGTCGTCAGCAGCATCACCCCACAGCCTGGGTGCGGTGTTTGCCTCCACCCGTCATCGTCAACCACATCCAGGCACGCAGGGCGAGCCCGCCAGAACTCGGTTTAAACAGCTCTCAAGTTTAGCAGAATTTCTTAGCTTTCAAGCTTTTATGGCATCGACTGAGAGTAAACAACAGGAAGCATGTTTAGAAGCACATGATGTTTAGGGTGTTTACATAGCTGAGTAAACTGATCCCAAGAAGACTTGTCGGAATGTGGGTGGCACCCAACCATGACTACACAATTCCCTGTGAAAACCCTGCAGCCTCAGTATTCGTGTATTCTCTTACACCACCCTGTCGTCAGTAGCATGAAGTTCAGCCTCTGTCACTGTGTCTTTTTCAGTGGACGGTGGATCTGCAGCCCTGCATACTAAACAGGAAAACAAGCTTCTCATCATGAACTGTGACATAGAAGGTGCGTTTACTCACATCTGAATTGTGTGAATTATTTAGTGTGTGAGGGTGGCATCAGGTAGTGATCCGCTATGTAAATCACTGTTTGTGTCTACATCAGGAGACATGGAGAACCAGGTGGAGATGGAGGAGAAGATGAGGTTAATAAATCAGGTTTTGGAACTTCAGCACACACTTGAAGGTAACATACTCACACATCTTTTTTTACTGTGGGGCAAAATTATATAACAGAGATCATAGATTTTGTGACAGGATCATTTGGACCTTTGAGTAAAACTTGCTGAAAGCTGTAATTGATGGTAAAGTTGCACCAAAAACTGTGAACCTAAAAGCTTTCACACTCCTTGTGTCTACATTCTGGTTCTATGTTCTAGTACAAACGGTAAGAACCCACTCTTCTTGTTCTCGTCACTGAGACGCGTCTGTCTTTCTTGCCCTTTTGAGCATTGATATCACTATGATATCGAACAAGCTAGTTATAGAATGTAGATTAAACCTAAAGGAGTAAGTATGCTTAATCAGAACATCTTGTCTCGCCCCTCTGAGAGCAACATTTTACTCAGCTTTTGAGTGTGGCCTTTCTCAACAATTATAAACACTTCTGATTTCCAGTGCATTGTACAAACCACTTCTCTAGGGAAACCTGAACCTAGGACAGGGGAAGTGGATATCACTAGAATTATTTGACAGTGATGAACCTTGTGTTTTAGCTGACTTCTTTTGTGTTCCAGACCTGTCAGCACGGGTTGATACAGTCAAGGAGGAGAACCTGAAGTTGAAGTCTGAGAACCAGGTCCTTGGACAGTACATCGAGAACCTCATGTCTGCGTCTAGCATCTTCCAGACCACCGAGACCAAGAGCAAACGAAAGTGAGCTACCCTCAATAAAACAAAACCCAAAGTCCTGGGTGAGCGGCTGGGAGAGGAAATTCATCATGGAGATCTGGAGAGGGGTTTGTTTTCTTAGCACACCTGGGTGTTTTCTGCAACCGTTTGAGCTTGTTTACCTGGGTCCACACTACGTTTAAGTTTATTCTAAAACAGAAACTGACCTTCAATAAACAACCCATTCAGTTGTCTCAGATACATGCTAGTCTGGCGCAGGTCTGCGTTGCAGCAGTTTCCTGTCCTTACTACATATCACCCTTTAATCACTAACACACACACAAAAGAACCAGAGTATGTGTATGAAGTGGTTAAGGGTTATTTGTACCTTGAGGTTCTTCTCAGTGCTCTGGAAAATAATTTGAGAGTACTGAGAAGTACAAAAAGGTTTGTTTTGCCGGCTTGGTTATCTGTTTGAAGGCAGGTTTGACTTTTCTGTGGTTTCCTAACTGTGTGACAGTGTTCCTGTTTCAGATTGACCTGTAAGTGGGCTGAAACGTACCAGAAATATCACACAAACTGTTAACACTGGTTTATTTTGTAATTTATTAGGTAAAATATTTCCTGTCAGCTGGATCTGAGTGCTTGGTAGGTCTTGGATGTCATCATATATACAGATAGCATGACCTCCACTTAAAAGTTGGCAAACTGGACAGTGTTAAATGAAAATAAATGTATTTAGGTGGCATGTGCATCTCTTACATGGTTTTCGTTTTGTTGAGCAGTTAACATATCTAATGAAAAGTCAATACATCAATAATCAATGGTTTGTAGATTGTAAAACTGTTGCTAATATTTTAATGATACTAGGTGGGTACTAGAGCTCAGCAACAGCACAAGGATAAGCACAGAGAAACTAAAAGTTGTGTAAATTAGCACGGCATAAAAGTGTAGGTCAGTTATGTTTTGACTCCAAGTGGTTGATTTTTTTTAAAATCACTTTGACAAGGTTTTCTTTATGTACTTAAAAGTTATTTGCAACCATTTAAGTTCATCACATCATCAGGGAGTGTTGTGGCACACGCTGTGCAGCAAGACTGACAGAGGAAATGCTACAGATATGCTAAATCCCTGCATATTACATTTGTGTCCTTATCCTGTAATAGTTGTGGGGGTGGGGGAGGAAATGGGCAAATGACATGAGGAGGCAAGGAAAGAAATGCTTTCCCCTTTAACTGCACCACCACCAACAACAGCAGTAAAGAGGCCTGAGTGTTATTGATCGGCTGAGTCGGGCCAGGACTCCATGGCCTGCTAGAGAATGGGTTTGACTGTAAAATGTGTAGCAGAGTGGAGGGTGTGTCGGCAAGACCTTGGCTTGCTGCCTCCAGTAAAAACAAAGGGATGATTGTGGAAGGACATGAAAAGTAATGTATTCTGAACAGGCTTTATTTCCTTTAGACTGAAGTATCTGGTAGAGTAATATCTGGAAAGCAGTAATTCAAGTGACTCGGTGCTGTTTGAAAAGGGAGGAAAGGAAGTGGAGGAAATATTATAAGAGGCTTTAAATATTGTATATGCTGTAATTTATTGAGCTTATTTTGTTATTTTTAACAGCTGTACAGTAGTATTTTAGTTTCCTCCCGGAATGCTGAACATGCCCTACCTATGCACACCCTGCACCTTTGCCTTTGAACATTTTTGTTTTAATAAAAACCTGAAATCACTTCACTCTGTCATCATCTGTCAGTGAGACAAAAGAAGAGCAAGAGAAAGTACATCACCAAGTTGAGATAACATGCCCCATTTGATCAGACTTTTGACAAAGGTTTTTTTGTATTAAATAGTTTTATTTTCAAGAGAAATGTATGCAAACAAATGTAAACAGGGATATCTGCCAGTGTCTGGCAAAACAACTACAAAAGCTTGAGACAATATAAAACAAATTAGCATCAACATCTTCCCCGGACAACAATCCAGGATATGAACTGTATTCTAGGAAAGCACTGCTGTGCACTGACTGAATGAGACATCTTCACGGGTTTATTATCCAGCTGTTTGCCGTAGGAACATATTTATTCTGTCGACTGACGGCCGGGTTGTCCAAAATGGCCTACTTTTGCTGTCTTTTAAAAAAACTGACCTAGGATCAGAACAAACACTGCAGTGGCAGCTCAATAAAGAAAACTGCCTCAAGTCACTCAAAACACTGCATCATTAAATCTGTCTTCATACTGGTATAAAACATTTTAAACAACCAATAAATAGAGTGCTTAGCTAGCACTAAGTCTTAAATTACCATAACTTAGTAGAAAACACACTACGGTAACTGCTGCTCCTTACAAACTAGCTAAAATCTAAACAGGACATCCACCTTTAAAGAGGTAATCTTTTAAACCTAAGCTGAGGTGACTTTTCAGCTGAGATGCTGACACAGCAGTAACAAACAGCTTTCCTCGCAGCCTGGCCTGTTCTCAGAACCCTAACAATTTCAAACTAGGAAGGAACTTGGTCAAACTGACCTTGAACATGTTCTTTACCATAAAGGACATGAGAATAACTTGGAGATGCGGCCCCTATGATATGCTGTAAAATAGTATGAAGTGGAGTGGCCAGCAGGCGGGTGCTCTTTGCTGCCTTTGTCTCAGAGGAGACAGACTCATACATCTATGGTAGAGGATAATCAGAGAGAGGACTGATAGCATAGGCTGAACAGGAACAGAGGTGGGGCTTTTTAGGCTGACAGGTGTTTTGACAGCAATGGCTTATAGAAGGGGAGACGGATGGAGGAAAGAAAACAGCTAAATGCACAAAATCTCCAGGGAATTCATTTGATAGCTGAATGAGCAGAAAGGAAGGGATGAGATGAGATGAGAGGAGGAATGATACAGGATGGGGTGGGAGTAGTTGAGGTATGGAGGAGACATGGATGGGGCAGCCAGGGTGACTGCAGGCTGCCAGGTGGTTTGGAGGAATTACATGCTGCTCTGCTTAGACTGGGGGGAGCAGCAGAGACGGCCCTCCCACCTCCACCCCATCGTGGGACACAGGACACAGTAGGTGTTGGGGTCACCTCTTCAGTCTTTCCGTACCCTCCTCTTTCTCACAGCTTGTTTGTAGCTGTCTTTGGCAATGTCTCCTCCCTCCTTTGGCTGCAGGCCGGAACTGGACTGAAATAAAAGGCAAGAAAAGCCTAGTTTAATGGATGACATAAAACATCACTCTCGCATTTACACTCGACCAAAATGGTAAAGTACAGCTTCAGCCCCATCTTGCATGATATCTGAAAATATTGTCAGGTCAAATTGAATTTTTTAGACCTTTTAACCACTAACTAGAATGAAATATGCAATTGTTCTTAGAAGTACAGTCAGTGAAAATGAAAACAAGCAGCCAGACTGACTACACATTAGGCCAAGGCCATACAGTCAGAGGCATGAAGAAGTCTAAACAGAAAGGAGGTGAGTGACTGATACTGTTCAGTGTGTTGTCTGCAGATCTCCACACACTGGCTAACCATGAGCATGTGGATATGAAGGTGTGGCACTGTGGGTCCAAGAACACTTTGCCACAGAACACCATCCAATAGCAGCATTTCAGAGACCTCTCACACAGAATGCATTCCTTAAATTTCATTATTTAGATGTATTCAATGTCTTGAGTATAGGCCATATGAATTGTAACTGAGCGTGGTTCCATCACAACCAAATTCTAAGTCAATATCGGCAGACACATTTTAAAATCGACTACTGTACTTGAATGTAGGAGAAAGCCATGCATCATGATTTGTGAGGTGAAGGCATTATTAATGGTCTTCTGAATACATTTTCATTACCACTGGGTGATTTTTTTCCCAAACAGGAGCATTTCCTTTGTACTATTAACTACAGAATCAAATGCAGGGTAAAACTAAGATTTTATTGAGTCATAACAAATGCAAGTGTTGTATAAATTCTCTAAACTACTGAGGTGATCCCAGGATAAACCAGCAGCAGAAAATTTAGGAATGCAACACAAGCACTGTGTCCAGAACCTCATCTAACATTAGTGACCCTTAATGTGTTTGTTGTTGTTTGGTGGCATACATTAAAGTGCCCATGCCATGCTCACTTTGCTCATTTCCAGTCATCTAATGTTTAATCATGGGTACCTCTAGATTAGCTTTGCACCCATCATAACTCCAAATAGTCTGTAATTATTTCAGAAAGATAAAACCCAAGAGCCTCTTCCTAAAAAATGAGAAGATAATTCATGAATGTGCACAACTCCTGCTGCCGGTGTTGTGTCAAAATCTGTTTCCCGTAACTTGAATCCTAACATTATCCTAACTACAACCACTGAGGGGGTGGGGGCGGTACATGAAACCGAGTTTTGAACAGGGGAAACATCTTGATGAGGGAACACTTTTTGACACAAGACTTGTCAAGAAGCCTGGACAAAGCATAAACACAAGAACACTGACAAATAAGCTACATTTTTGACAATGACAATACCTCAAATCCGACCTGACATGTTCGAGCCAGAATATGAAAGTGGACAGCACAACGAACCACAACAGCATTAATTAATATGAATGTCTCCTCCATAGATAAACAATGGTATCTGTACAGATGAAAAGCGATGTGTAACAATCTAAACAAAGCAGGTAACTGAGAAACCCCATATTTTGACTGGCATAATGCAGACTTAGTAACTTCGCCAGCCTTACAACAATTCTTTCTAAACTTACAGAAACAAGGCATCAACAGACATGCAACACGTTTTTTTAAACTTACTGTTAAGTCCCACTGAGTAGTGGAAACATCACTCCCTTTCAAGTAGCTCCAAGGTCAGTAAATCTACGTCTTCCACCACACAACCACATACAGTCCTAAAGTAGTGAAATTAATTCCAATGGATAGCATAGCACCGACAATAACATCATGGATCATTAATCTGCGTCTTAACCAGCAACACATCACATGCAGAAGACTCAATGACCTCAACCACTCAAAACAAACAGGTACTGTGCTCCGGGGGAATCCAGCACTGATGAGCTGATCATTCACCACCACAGGGGCTTCACTGGCAGCTACTTATAGGTTAGACCTGGTCAAGTAAAACAACAAGTTCCTGTACAGGAACATTCCTGGACATGAAGTAATCTCAGGCCCTGTATTTTTCTCCACATCCTCTGGTCACAGTGCAGCAGCAGAAGGGAAAATATATCCACAAAACCGTGTGTGGTTGAAACATTCCGCTTTTACAATGGCACCGGTGGATGTCAGGCAAGCTCACATGAACACAACTGCCTGCAGAATATGACCATTCAAGGAAATCCTTAAACTGTTACACAATACTTAATTTTGTTAGAATAAAAGTCTTGCAAGCAAGAGTTTGCAAAACGTGTATAAACCGAGTTGCTTCTGCTTTGAAATACTAGAACCTACGTACACTTTGTGTTTTAGCTTTAGGTCATGTCCAAGATGATAATTCACTGTTGTAACATTGTAGATAAGTCAGTAAAGAAAGCATGGGGTTTACCAGTTGTTAGGTTCCAACAGTGGAAACACAGCTATGGTGCTGGTAGAACTTTGATTACATTTAAGTTTTAAAAAGACCCACATGACACCAACAGTATTTCATTTTTTGTGTCACATGAGTATAACACAAGCACATCATTAACAATAAGCTGTCAAGTCTGTGGCTTTGGGAAACCTATGGCAAGAACAAGATGTTCTAGCCCTGAAGTAAGAAGACTGCTACTCTACCAGGTGCTGAAACAAGTGTGGCTGCCAGTTCATACTTTTGGAACTCAGGCAGATGAAGTGACTCCTGGTAGCTGCTGTCATATTACTTGTGATCTGTCATTTAATGAAACAGGTGAACTGAGATATTTTGAAGGAGTTGAAATCCTGAATTCATTTTTTTATCACTTGAAAAAGATTTTCATTTTACTTTAATTAAACTAATTAAACTAAATTATGCCATTCAACTAAAACATCACATACAATCCTGAGCAAGATGAATACTGTGTAACCATTAGCTCGTCCTGCTGTGCACATAACTCAAAACAACACGAACCTCATCTCCTAATGTTTTTTCAGGAGCTTTGCTTTCCTCTTCCTCCTCCTCTTCATCACTCGCCTCTAGATTGTCCCCTCCCGCTTTGACATCAGCCTCTTCTTCCTCCTCAGCTTCCCCTGTCACTTCTCCTAAGAGGGAGAGTCAAAGTAACATCAGTCAGGATGAAGAATAACAATCTACCGTAGAACAATGTACTAATATCAATCCTCTGGACACCACAGCACCAAAAGAAGGCTGTCTAACCTGCCACTGGTGCTCCTTCTGTGGCCTCAGTTGCTTTGTCTTCCTCATCTGCTGCTGCTGCTGTCTCCTCTTCATCCTCCTCCTCCTCCTCCTCCTCTTCTTCTATATCAGCCTGGGGCACATCTACCTTCTTGTACATGTAGTCCTCTTCGGCTTTCTTGGACACAAACAGGAGATGTGATCCCAAACAGGTTTAGAAGGCTTCCTGGTGTGCTTTTGTGTAAATCATAAATACAGTATGATCAGTATTGTAACATAAAAATGGCAGGCTCCTCATACCTTTGGCCAGCAGAAGAGCACAGTCAGTCCTACGGGCAGGCCTACTGTCAGGATGTAGATCACCCAGAGCCATGGTCGTTCTTCTGCTGCCATCATCAGCTGAGCAAAAATCCCTGGCTGGTGGAGGGATGAGGAGAGACAAGAGCACAGAGCATTTGCTAGCCTTTCCTTCACAGAAACCGACAGCCCTGTAGTAAATTAGATACACTCAGTGACAACATAAGTGTGTAAGGGCGCTGCCCTATGTTCCTGTTGCCCTTACAAAACATCACACTGACCTCATTAGCACTAGCCACCAGTTTCTTCAGCCCCCAGCTGTCAGATGCCCAGCGGTCGGCCACCTCCTTGTGAGAGGTGATAATGAAGTTGTCAAAGTAGATATTCGAGGTCATGGACCACAACTCCAAGCCCAGAGCTTTGAAGGAGGTCATCCTGAAAGGCTGCAAGTCCTCAAAATAGTCTGGGTTATTGATCTTACGTGGCTTCCAGACTCCCTTGGGCGAAGATAAAAGATGTGGAAGAAACAATTAGAAGGAAGAGATCCAGAGCATCTCCAGCAGGACAGCTTGGCTGTCCAGTTTATAATACATCATACAGTCTTTTGGCTGAGTGCACACCATCATTAAAGCAAAGATACAACCAGATGGATTGGATTTTCAAGAATAAAGCATAACATCTCAGCCTAGACTATGAGCATGTGCTCCACTATGTCATTTCACATCAGGCTGATTTTCCTGCAGCCAAGCAGAAACATCAGAATCAGCTTTATTGGCCAGGTGTGTCAGACACACGAGGAATTTGACACACACACACACACAAATATTATATATATACCACTAGAGGGGCTTTCCACTTGCCCTTGTACTGTGGGTTATTGATCATGGGACGTTTCCACTCCCCACAGCCAGGAGCTGTCTCACAAGCCAGGTTAGGAATCTGAGGAGCCTCCCATTCTCCGTCCATCTCCTCATCCCTGTACACAGAGGAGAACAGAGAGCTAAGTCATGTTTTTGTGTAAATACTGTGACATCATTCAAAGGCTGGCTGTGGGCTTGTTTTGGTAGAACTGTTGTGAATGTGTTTATTTACCAGTCTTCTGGTTTCTCAGCGTTAGGATCTGAGACAAACTCTGGTTCATCATCCAGCCAGCCCTCAGGCTTCACAGCATCAGGATCCTCAAGCTTAGCAGGGGCATCCTCATCCCTGAGACATCCATATTTGTTATTTACCACAGTAACTGAGACCTGGACATTTAATCAATGTCAATTCATCAACAAAATCTGTTCTGTGTACTAGTATGAAGGTTGCAGTTACCAGTCATCAGGCTTGACAGCTTCTGGGTCAGGAATCTTGGCCCTCTCATCCCAGTCCTCAGGCTTGGAGTCATTTGGGTCGTCTGTCTCTTTGGGAGGGTTGACTGGAGGCACCACATCATGCAGCAGGTTGCCACGGCTCACACTAGACTGGTCGATGAACATCTCGTAACTGTTGTCTGGGTTCAAGACTGATAACAGAGAAAAATACAGAATACGTTTTGGTCTAAGAAGAACAGAAAAGTATGCAAATGGGTATTTGTTGTGACATGCAGTTCTACCTGCCCATGGTGTCACATACTAATACATATTTGACAGTGATATACAGTATTGTGTAAGGGTTGTATTTTAAGAATGTTAAATACATATTTATTTACCAGAATACAACTAGAAAATATGTACACAGTATAAAAAAAACACACACACACAAAAATGTCAGGAAAAAAAAAAAAAAAAAAAGCAAATAAATTGAAAACCCCACATTGGGATCTGAAGAAATCTGAAGACTCTGGAGAGGTCAAGGACAAAAACAGGAGTGAAAGACCAAGATAACTGTCCAAATATGATGAGACGTTTCTCAGAGTTTCTTCTTTGAGAGACTGGAGGAAATCCAGCAAGCACCTGGCTCAACATCTGGCAGCTCCATCTGGTTGCCAAATTGATCCTTCTACAGTCCGAAGAAGCCCGATCAGGAATGGCCTTTGTGAAGGACAGCAGCCAAGAAATCACTTTTTCAGAAGGAGGACAGGGAGAAAAGCCTGAGATATGCAAAGGTTCACAAAGACTGGAAGAGTCTCGTGGAGTGATGGGTGAAGTTGGAAATGTCCAGCTCCACTCATGCACAGTATGTGAGAAGAAGGACTAGAGAGAGGCGGAAGAACGAGAGTAGCAGCCTTCAGTGAAACATGGTGCAGGGTCTGTCATGGTTTCAAGACTTCAACAGAGTGTCCCCAAAAGAATTCAAGCTGTGCCAAGTGCAAAGGGAGGTCACACTAAATACTGACTTTGGACTGTAGAAGCTGTTTTGATCTGAACATTTTTTAATATTATGTAAACATTTCCTGTATTTTCTGGTTAAAGAGAGTGAGAAATATAAATTATCATTACAACCTTGCTGAACCAGCAAAACTTAATGGTGGCCTGAGTCTTTTGCACAGTACTGTATAACGTTTATCTTGTTCTTCTGATAGGATACTAATACAGCATACTGGAGTTGTAATTGGTGCATTAATATCTCTATTTAGAATTTTGATCCAAACACTAATATCACCATACGGTGGGACTGTTCGGACCATGCGACCTTAATAATATGGGAATATATGGATTACTGATAGATGTACGTTCACATTAATAATAGACAAGGTGTTTTCAAGGGACCCAGAAAGTGTTGATGTTTATGCAAAATGTTAAAGCATGTTCTGGCTAAACATTTTGTCTGTAAAATGATTATCATATCATGCAACTGTCTTTTTAAACGAGTAATAATTTGAACATCATTATGGTGAAGAAGTCTAAGCTCAGACAGGAAGTTACAGTAACATCTCTGGAGTCTTTTGCAAGGCCAAGAGATGGTTTTAACAGTTTTATTTTTTGATTATAAAGCTTTGTTGTTCACGTCTTTGTTAGTGGTCCATTCTTTTCTTCTATGGTGTGGCATCATTTACATTACAGTGACAATACCATTCCTACATTTGGTGGCCCATAGCAGACTGTCAGTTTGGTGTGGCATTAGCCTGAAGACTGAAGTTAAATGCTTTACACTTAATAATAAAGCATCCGGGGGTAAAAACAAACACTACTGTCTGCCTTTGTAAACCGCAGCCATACCCAGAGTGTAGAGGTGAGTCTTCTTGTCAGTGTAAAACTTCTTGAGGTCGACGTCGGCCCTCTTGGCGTGCTTCTCCTCCATGTCTTTGTTGAGAGGATTCCGATGGCGGAAGATGAAGTGCAGTTTGTAGTCTTCGCCACACTTGTCTGGTCCAAACATGATAGTGTAGGGTGTGCGGTCATGAAATTGCTCCTGCAATGCACAACAAACAACAGTTCAAATTCAAGAGTATATCTTTACAATCTTTATCCAGGTCCACTAAACATACACCAGATAGAGGAGAAATGCTTTGAAGGGTTGGGATTGTGTTTCCAGCAATACTAGTCCACAATACTGCCAATAAAATGGCCAATATGTAGTGTTTCTGCTATATGCAAGTAAATGTTACTGTGCACATCAAAACTCTAAATCAGGGGTGATCAACTATATTTTCCTAAGGGCCAGAATTTTTCTAAGCAGACACTGTGGGGGCAGGAGTTTCAAATAAAAAATATATATATTTAGGTTATATATTATTAGGTTATTATCATTATATTTTTATTTCTCTTTATCAGTGTGAACTAACACCTGTAGGCCTACTTAAATGTTAAAATGTTAAATGAGAGCATGTGGAAAAAAATAAAATGTTAAATGAGAATATGAGTTTGTCCCCATTCTTGCATGAAGACAGCACAAGCTGCACTCCATTCATATCCTAAAACCAGTGTGCAAATTGCATCCTGCATTTGGGTGTGGGTGTGGGGGTTCTTCTTTCAACTGGAGGGGCTGCTCTATTGAGGACGGGCACTTCAGTCAAGACCAAATCCATGTACAATATTTACACATCTTCACACAAAACAATGCAGGAAAGCTGATTAAGAACCATGATACATAAAGACCCTGCAGATGTCCTGATCACCTGACACAGGGATTACTGAGGGCAGGTAAAGTCGGTCTGACCTCACTGTGCACTGTTGTCACTCACTGTTCAGTCGCAATTTCCTCAAATGATCAAGTTTCACAAAGACATTTACTTCTACCACAGGGATCAGTGTGTCTCTTTTTGTATTTTATGACAGTTTAATCCCAACAAAAGCAAAAAAGTTTGGTGTAGTTAGACAAAGTGGGAAAACTCCCGCGGACTGCTGTTTTGAGGGAAACAAAATCTCAATAATCTAAATACCAGAAAACATTTTTTTCCTCCTCATATTTTCTGATTTCATTAATATACATATTAATATAATATATTGTATCCTGGATGGAAAACTTTGGTGAGCCAGATGTGGCCCACAGGCTGCCAGGTACCAGCCCATGCTCTAAACATTACAAATGGATTACAACAGATGCGTATACCAACCAGATTGAGATTGCCAGTGTCTGAAAGCAGTTTAATGTATGCTCCACCACAGTCGATACCATCCTGGAAATTCACCTCGTACCTATAACCAGAAAACCACAAACAATCCAACAAGTCTTCGGCACAGTTTTCCTATAATCTTCTTGCCTGAATAATGAATAAGCACATTCACTGTCAAGTGCAGTCAATGATATAAAAATCCATGATGAAATAGAGGGTACAATATGTGTGTTTGTAATCATGGGAACTCACTGTATGACCAGAGGTTCATTCTGGAAGACAAAAGGTTTGTTTAGCATTGCAGCAATGGCATGGTGCTTGGCCCGGGACTTGAGCACCAGGCCAAGGTCTCCTGGAACCTTGTTCTCTTTCAGCTGCTCCACAGCCCACTTCCCTACAGATGGAGAGGAGAAGAAAATACACTCAGTAACCCAGGTGTTATTTTCATGGTCATGGCTACCACTGTTATAGGTTATGACAATATTTTACTTAACAGCTTCATTGCTGGGGTGTGTAGTTGCAGACACTCTGCTGGGACAGCTTTAGTGTACTCAACAGAACATCGCAAACACCGTTTAATGTCTCTAGCTGCGGTGCCATGACCTGATTTCTCAGCAATTATGCTGCCAAGTAAAGTGTTATTATAAGCAATAGAGATTAAAAACAGACCCATGGTTGTAAAAATCTTTTTCATTTGCATCATACTGTACATGAGATCTCATCACACATAAAGTCTAGGTTAGCAGAGGGAGAAAGTAATGACAAACCATCATATTTGGCGATGTCATCATCTGCATCGCCCTTCACCGTCTTTGACAGGTGCCATCTGTGGAGATCAAGATCATTAAACACTAAGCATCTGAACAAGAAAAGGTAAGCACACTTCAACCACTGATTCTGTCACTCAATACCATTAGAGCCTCATGTATCCCACTATGTATTAAATATTTATGCTGTATTTTTTTAGCAGCACTTTGTAAATTTCTCAGGCAATACCTGTCCAGTGTCCCATCATCAAACGTCTCTGCAAAATAGACATCTCCAGTGGCAACAGGAGTCTTGTATGTTACCTGGGGAACACAAAAATGACAATTTCAAGTTGTCAAACAAGCCACTTTTCCTAAAATCAGTGGGTTCCAACATTCTCTAAAGTCTGATGTACTTAATTCTACCCATCTTTCTTTATATTGCCCTTTTTACCTTTACTGGGCTCATTACCCATGCCTGACCTGGAAGGAGACATTTTCATCCATTCCAGCTTTGCCATCCTTCACGCTCGCTGTGTCCATTCTGTCTGTCTCATCAGATTGTTCTTCATCCATCACAGTTGCCTCCTCCTCCTCAGCCATCAGAACCTTTAATTCCTCCTCATCTAAGCCCATATTTGCATCGATGTCTGAAACATCAGCCTCTGACTGCTTCTCTTGGGCTACCACTGCCAAAGCCAGGTAAGACAGGAGCAGTGCATGCCACATCCAACCCCTGTCCAAATTCATCTGTAGGGGAGGGGGACAGGGAGCGGGTGATGGTAGGACGGTGAACAGAGTGTGAGATAAAGGATGAGCATGGTGTAAGCAGTGGAGGAGGGAGGGTGTGGGGGAGCAGGATTAGAGGAAAATGCAGGTGATGTTATTTATGGAGAGAGCAACATGTGTGCAAAAGAGGGGGTCAAAAACAGAATGCAAGTGCAAAAAAGGATGGAGGGATGACAGGGTGAGAGTTTGAGAAAAAAGGAGATGAACGAGGTCATGTTAGTCCAGTGCTACCTGATGTAGAGCCTGTGTCTTCAGATCACATTATTATCATTGGCACCATTTCTTGGAAAAAAACATTTGTGCTTTCATATCTAGAGCACATTATCATTGGCACCATTTCTTGGATTTAAACATTTGTGCTTTCATATCTAGAGCACAAAACAAGCTTTACAATTACATTCCTCCCTCTTCACTACAATCCTAATTTGTAGCAGTAAATGCATGGGATTACCATCCTGGTGTGTGTGTGTGTGTGTGGCTAATATGCATATGAAAATGTAGAGATGTTTTGCTGAATAATGGTACAATTCAGAAATCAATTATACCAAACCAGAGCACTCAGAGAGCGCATGGGCCTCCACCAAGGCACAATGCAAACTGGTCCCTTGTGAAAAATGAGATCTGGAACACATAATGTGTCCTACAATCGTGGATCCTGATCAGTTCTGTATCATCTCTTAGGGCATGATAGGCAACTATACTGTGCATCTTAGCTGAACATTTCAGGGTTCTATCTTCATTATTGGCCAAGTTATAGCAGAAAATATGTTAAATGGGATTTTCAGTGCCATCTCTGGATCAGATCCTGATTAAATTAGGTCCGGTGATAGCCAGTGCCACCCTAGACATGCGTATCAAATTTCAACAAAAATTTCATACAGTCTAAATTGTTAAAATTTTTTGATTTAGTGGGATATAAGACTGCTGTGTTTATGTATAAAGCCAGGAACAATTTATTACCTGGTGGAATTCAAAAACTATTTAATGAAAGGGAAGGGGGATACAATTTAAGGGGTCAGTTAAATTTAAAAATTCATGCTATACGTACAACCAAAAAAAGATTTTGTATTTCCATAAGTGGGGTAAAACTATGGAATAATTTAAGTGTAGACATAAAAAATAGTAATAGAATTGATGAGTTTAAATATAAATATAAAGGTGTGTGTCAATCAAGATATATGCAAGAGCAGGCTCAATGATTAATTACATGGAACATTGTGGGTGTGGTGTATGAATGTTAACACTTTGTAATAATTCTTTAGTATATTACTTGTGCGGTGTAGAAGATAATTATTTAAGAATGTAATTATGCAAGAATGTTAACACTGTTATAATTTTTTAGTATATTACTTGTGTGGTGTAGAAGAGAATTATTTATGTAGAGATACTGCTTGCAAACCAATGATGGTAAGATGATGTCATGGGGTAGGACTGGATAAGTCTGACTTCTTCCTACTCCATTCAAGCATGTACTAGGTATAAGCAAATTGATATTGGATTAGCATTTGTTGGATATGTGTAAAATTATGTGTGTTGACATATCAACTGTCTGTACATGCTTGAAAGAATAAATCAAATCAAACTTTTGGTGGAGATCTGATATAAATATATATTTTACTTTACCCCATGTTAAAGATTAAACTTTTTTTTAAATTGTTTTTATTTTTTTATGACCTTGACCTTTTTCAGCCAAAATCAAATTACTTTTAGGGCTGTTTGTCCGTAATCCTGCTAACCAACACACACACACACACACACACACACACACACACACACACACACACAACCACAAACGGTAACAACAGCTAGAGTGACCTCCAACTGATAAGGCCACACCTGCTCACTCTTGTTGGGAGCAACAGAAAATGAAACAGACAGCACAGCAGCACATTTTCCATCCATCCATTATCTACACCGCTGATTCCTGAATAGGGTCGTGGGTTGAGCAGGATCGTCTCACTGCACAGAATACTGTCAAGATATTAAGTGGTCACATGCATTCATATCAGTGCAGGGGATGGAGCCCTCAGTGAAGTGGCTTTTGACTTCAGTATGAATAAGTGGGAGGTGGTTCTCAACCAGCAACATTACAAGTCCCAAATGACTAGTCAGTTGGTTGCCTTCCAATTCAAACTAATGACTTTTATTAGACTCCATAAAAGAGCTAACTGCTCGTGTGGCATAATAGTTAATGAAAGTTCCACCTGCTTTCACATAAAGAGGGTCTTTGACCTTTACTTTTACCACGGACGGACAGACAATGAATCAAGGATCCATCACATGAAATGACCTGCCAACTGACTTCTGACTCAGATTGATCACACTGATGTAAGAGGCTGGTCCAACACAGTAGACAAAGGAACACAAGATGAAATGTTTAACAGAATTTGACATTGTAGTTACAGCTACAATGTTCAACTGTAAAACACTCCTGTGCCATGTTAACCTGAAGCTTCTTTGAAATACAACATGTATCTGGAGTTTTACAGAAATGCCAGTCAGGTGACTGTAAAACCACACAAACATCAGACAATCTAATCAGCTCATGTAAACCTGCTCTGTGTGTCTACCTGTTGTACTTTGGGGATGACCAGATTACATTCTTTTAAACAGAGATTAGGATGAAAGAAACCTTGCAAACTCAAGTCTGCGCAGCAGCCTCCCCAAAGAACCCAGCTGCAGCCAAAGTCTAACTACACAGTTATCTGTGACATCTCAGTTCTGCTTTCATTACGACAAGCTCATCATTACCTGAGCAGAGAGTAGCTTGATTTGTCTGTCATGCGTAGCCTACTGTCAAAAACAAACCGGTGTTATATCACCGGCGGCCCCACTCTCCAACTTAACTAGCCGAATCGCGTCACAGTTATAGCCCAAGTACACTGCGGAAACATCCCTTGGTCTCTAGCTGAAGTTAAACGGTGCCAGAAAGCTCATTTTGAAGTTATAATCACTATAAGAAGACTAATACCTGAAAGCTCTAAGAACTACAAAGAAGAGGTCATGGGACATGGTTGTGGAGCTAACATGGCTGCCACCGAACACCGCAATGTCCAAACTCTGAGATGAATGGCTCCGGCTGCTGCACCTGCTCCGCTAGCTAACGTTAACTAACTGGACGGGGCGCCAACCACACACAGTAAACGTTAGCATAACATAAGCTTAGCTGGTAGATGAAAGGGCTTATACAAGGAACCCGCCTACTACGCATGATCTGGAATTAAAAACATGCACTGAAAATGATCAACTAATTAATTTAAGGTAGAGTGGCCGAAAGTGTCTGGTTATCATATATTAAATGATAGCAACAGTTAGCCTGCTAAATTAGCAGTGATGTCGCACAGGGAGGGATGGACAGAATGAATGAGAGCACACAAACAAACCTTGCGCCTTCTTGTAACTGCTGAGAAATTGCCTCGATAAAAGCCGTTTCTCCGCTTTGAACAACAAAACCAGAGACAGTATCTTGTACGTTTGGTCTGCTGAAAGTATCACCAAAACCCGCGTAAAGACACGGTTGTATGTTAAAGAGAGACAGCAGATGACAGCTTGGCCCAGATAACGGTGCGCGGTTGATTAGTGCGAGCAAACCCTTGCAAATGGGCATGTGCACTCCGATAGAGATGGAGAGCCTGAGTGGTGCCTTCACGTATCATCCAAAACGAAACCGACGCACACGCTCGCGAGATAGAATTTGTCAAGAAAATATATAAGACAAATGGTTAGGTATTTATTTACGTCGTTGTACTATATTTGTTATTTTACGCCTATTTAGATTTTTGAGACTGCATTTCCAGTAATACAGTAAACATTCTCGAGTCCTCTAATTAAAGACACAATGCAGCACTAGCATGAAACCAATCAATCCACTCTGCTCTGCCCAGCACTCCGCCACGCTTAAACTGTAAATTGTTCTGTATCTTTCTTTGTTCTTAGCTTGAGGTCTTCTTCAATAAGAATGTTGCTAATTTCACTCGGATTTACTGGTTAAATAAAGTTTAAATATATGAACAGGTTAAATAAATAACTTTACCAAACGACTTCCAAAATACAGTATTTTGTTATTGTATTTTATAAAACTTTTGAATGACTGAAATTTCAAAATTCCTCCAAAATACAAAACAGTTTGTCAATATTTAACAACATGGAAAGTTCCATATTACGAGCTTAGAATGAGCACTTTAAAGCATCAAAAAATCGCTCTGCAGCAGGATTTCAAAGTAAAAGCTCATTTTCAGTAAAATCTAGAAAACTGTTCCGCTGACACATTACCAACAAATATCTGTGTTATTATACGCAAATCAAAGCAATGTGACATTACAGACAGTTAAGAATTCTAAACAAGGCAAACAAACATGTCCCCCCGCTTTTATATAAGCATATCTAATGAACTTCCGGGGTAGAGGTCAGAAAATATTGATGGCGGATGCATGTGTCTTGGAGCAGTGGTAGTGCAATAGTGAACTGTATTATTAAAACATAACTCTAGGCCATCGCACAAATACCCACAGAATGAAAGACACACCGCTATCCAACTGTGAGCGGGATTTCCTGCTCAAAGCCATCGAGGAGAAAAAGGTGGGATGATTTCTCAAAATGCCCCATGTTTTTACTTTAGTCTAATGACAACACTGGCGCTTTCGTGCGAAACACATTTATGGAAGGCTTAAAATGAAATGCAAAGGTGTTAGTGTCATCACTTGACAGCGTGTAGAGTTTGTTCATGGATCCCTGCTTTGGTAAAACGGCTGTCATTGCCCAGTAATATACGGTAGAAAGTGATGTTTAACTTTCCTGTCCTTCTCTGCAGCGCCTGGATGGACGGCAGACCTATGACTACAGAAAGCTAAAGATCACATTTGGGACTGACTATGGATGTTGCTTTGTGGATCTAGGGAAAACCAGGTCAGCCTGTGGCCAGATATTTTTTAAGCCTTTGCACTGCCTACCTGGAAAATATGTAGTCATTAAATAATATGGTACTTATAAACTATCATTTTAATTTACTCCGAATGCTGCATGTAACATAAAATCTTTTACGAGATCCAAAGCATGCAGTTCACCTCAATTGATATAAAATCGATGCATTTATAAAACTCAGTTATATTTTTTGTGATAATGGAATATCAATATGCTGCACTCTATAGGGTCATGGCCCAGGTGTCCTGTGAGCTGGTGGCTCCTAAAGAGAATCGACCAAACGAAGGAATCATGTTTTTTAACATAGAGCTGTCACCCATGGCCTCGCCAGCATTTGAACAGAGCAGGTGAGTAAAGCTAAGTGTGCTTACTACAACCAAAGGATTATATGTAATTTATCCCATCTTGTTTGTTGATGCCATACAATTTTATTTATGTTTTATAGAGATGAGAGACATATTAGATTTGCACTGTGCCTCATTTAGTCAAGCTATTAGTGTGGAGAGTGTAAATGATCTCTGCATTTCTCTTTCTCTCCAGACAGTCTGAGTTGTCAGTGAAGCTAAACAGACAGCTGGAGAGATGCTTGAGGAACTCCAAGTGCATTGATACAGAGTCCCTGTGTGTGGCGTCTGGAGAAAAGGTAAACGCACTGTCACACACAAAAGAGTAAAAGAACCTTATCCAGTGCAGTGATAAAGATGAAGTGTGTGTGTGTGTGTGTGTGTGTGTGTGTGTGTGTGTGTGTGTGTGTGTGTTCAGGTTTGGCAGATCAGGACAGATGTCCACGTGCTGAATCATGATGGGAACCTGATGGATGCTGCCAGCATAGCCGCTATCACCGCTTTGCGCCACTTCAGACGGCCTGATGTCAGCATCCAGGGAGATGAAGTCACAGTGGTGAGTCAGCAGCGACCGCAGCAGGTGGTGTCTCTGCTTCACTGAATCTACTGGGAAATGTCTGATTCTCCACACAACAAACTGCTGTGTTATCTTAATTTTGTGTTGGTACTTTTAGTGGAGCTTGGTGTACTACATATGACCATTGTATAATCATATGTAAATGGTCAGTACAAAATTAATGCCTATAGGTATGATATGGTAATGCCAAAACAGCTTTTCTTTCTTTATGTAACTGTGTATTTATTCTGTGTTTCTTTAGTACAGTCCAGAGGAGAGAGACCCCATTCCTCTTAGTATCTACCACATGCCCATCACTGTCAGCTTTTCCTTCTTCCAGCAAGGGTAAGGCCCCACATTTGAATAGAGGACAATCACAAATGTTAAGATTTCTTTTCTTCAGACTATTTTAGTTCCATGCTGGTCAGTAACATTATCCAGAACAGACTGGCTACTAATATTGTTTTAATATATGCAGAATTTTGGACCTGCTTCCCATATTGCCCTTTTTTAGGCAATTCAAATAAATATTATTTATTTTTTTATCAGCTGTGTGTGGCTCCTCTACTGTTTATCAGAGCGACATTATCCACCAACACTATCTCAAATCTTTCTATGTATATCATCAAAACATTATGTAAAGACACAGACACGCCTTTAGTGATCATCTATGGTGTTCCTTTTTCATTATTTTGATGACATGTGGTGTTAACTAGTCACAGCTTTGTCGTTTTAATGTCCACTACTGTCTGAATGCTAACACCAAAATACAGCTGCTGGAGACTATAGCAGCTTACACATGCCTCTTGAATATTCAAGGGTATAGTTTCCCCTGGGAAATGGGGGGACTTGTCCTCCTCACTTTGCTCTCTGACTGTCAATATCAGAAAGTATCAGTATAAACATAGGCATATATTTACCTAGCATTTCCAATTCATCCTATGCTATTATTAATATGGAATGCACCAGTTTTATCACAATTTCTTTGCTAGGTTGATTTAAACATTGAAATGCAGGGATTAAATATTCATATTTTGTTGCATTAATTGTAAGCGACAAAGCACCAGTGACTTCAGCTCCTGTGTTAGCCAAGTTCATATTTCACCATATAGTCCTCTGTCCCTGTATCTAGCATATTGCATGTTTCTCACTGGCACTGGTTGAAATGAAGATGGTCCTTCCTCATTCTGGCTCTGCAGAACCTATCTGCTGGTGGACCCCAGTGAGCAGGAGGAGCGGGTGATGGACGGCTTGCTGATCATTGCCATGAACAAACACAGAGAAATCTGCTCCATCCAGTCCAGTGGGGGCATCATGCTGCTTAAAGAGCAGGTGAATGGGCTCTGAGTGTTAGTATTTGTACTTTTATTATATTAGTTGCAGTCATGTAGACCAAGTATGTTTAGGCTGATATTGCTCATTTAATTATAGCATTTTACAAACTTCTGTATTTCTAGGAAAAAGCAGCTCAGGTTTATCACAGTGTCAGTGTAATTATCCTGTAAGAAGACATGAACGTGAGTGAGGTAGGAAAAAAGCTCATTACTAATTTCTTTTTTGACTGTGGTTTTCAAGGTCATGAGATGCAGTAAAATAGCCAGCGTCAAAGTGTCTGAAATCACAGACCTCATCGAAAAAGCCCTGGAAAATGACAAGACAGCCAGGTGAGCAGCAGCATCACATTACCATGCTAAATGATAAAACTAAGGACATCTTGGGATTTTTATTAGAAGACATAAGAAGTCTGTATTATTACATTTTTCAGGAAGGCGGGCGGTAGGTGTGGTTATGCAGAGTCTATAACTCAAGAGCGAATCACAGCATTGAAAATGGATGAGACTCCAGTGGAGGTGACAGATGTAAAAGAAACAGCCAGTGACATCATCCAGAAAGCTGAGCCCTCTCCTCACAAGTATCCTAAAATGAACCAGAAGAACAAGTGCATCAGCCAAGAAAATGTGCCTTCCCTCTTTTACTGTCTGTTTGCCAAACTGCACCCACTGCACCTTAACCATATATATCAGGGTACCATCGCTTGTGGTACCTGTCCCAGGTGTAGGTCAGGTCGGGCAGGGGCTGAAGAACACCTGGGGCCTGGAGGAGGAGGATGATGACGACGAGGAGGAGGAGGAGGAGGAGGACACCAATGACAACGGAAGTGCAGAACAGGAGGAAGACCTAACAGTGATGGAAGAGGAACCCCATAAAACGGGGGAGAGCAGAGAAGGTAGTTTTTTTTTTTTTTCTAAAGAGAAAGTTGGGAGAAGAGCATTCATCAGACAGGTGTTTAAAAGGGCAGCACAAAGTAAATTAAATGCAATAGGAATTTCATACACATTATGTACGTTGGTTAGATTATTCTGTGAGCACATTTGGAATAACTTTAAAGCATAAATTTGGAAAATATGTCTTGCCTTACAGCCAATGTGGTTGAGTTGTCTGACAGTGAAGAGGAAGAGGTGATTATACTCCATCCTGAAACACCAGACAGAACTCCCAAGTAAGTGCACCAGTTGTCTGAGATTGTAGCTGGCAACTGAGGAGCTATGCACACTTTACACAAGATCTTTTTTTAAATTGACAGTTTTTCTTTTTTTCAGGAATACAGGATCCACTTCGCACCAGAAGGGGGCAGCAAAGTCCAAGAAAAGACAGAAAAAATGAAAGAAGGGTCCAGTTTATTTCATTGCAATGAAGGATCTATTTACCTGCAGCAGTGCCAGAACCTGCAACACCTCCTCATGATAAAGGCTGGCTTAAATGATTACCTTTCAGTTATGCTTACTGTTGATTGTGAATTTGCATAAAAAGAAAAATAAATACTCTTTTTCTAAATTTTCTGCTTTGAATTTTTTTAAAATGACATATTTACCTACAAATAATGTATTTCTCCAGAGCGAAGTTTGTGTGTGTAACATTTATGATAATCATAATCACCTTTATTGGCCAAGTCACCTTTATTGGCTCAACCGATGGCTTTGACCGTCGGGGGCAACGGGGGGATTCAGTGCTTTGCCCAAGGACACTTCGACATGTGGACTCCCTGGGAGGAGTCCGACCGACCGACCCTGCCTGCGGGCCACGTGGATCCTCTCGGACCTCCGTACAGCAGAAAGCAGTACCTGTGTCTAGAATGGCAAATATTACTGTCTCATAAACAGTTGCTGATCTTTACAGCTGATCACCAGGAAGCATGAAACGATACGCATTTCGTTGTTGATATTAAAATTTGGAGTGGCCGAAGCTTAATTGCATCAGTGCCACTGCAAATCTAAGACAGGAAGGGAACAAATAAAAGTCAGGTTCCACCGAGATTTGAACTCGGATCGCTGGATTCAGAGTCCAGAGTGCTAACCATTACACCATGGAACCACCGTAGTGAAAGGCGCCAATCACTATCTTTTACGTATTATAGCCTATATTGCTTTATATTATGACGGTGTACTTTTTGTCAGACACGAAAATGACCGGTTTTTTGTTTCTGTGTAAATACTACAAAAGAACGGTGGGCGATTATACTCCCTGCAAAAATGGACACTAAGCAACTTTCATTTTTTCCCCCATGTTAGCTACGTCTAACTAACATTAGCTGGCATACCCGTGGTGCAAAACCAATTTAATAAAACTGGTCATTAGTAAATTAATCAAAAAATACTTGAGTCAACGATCTGACGCACAACCCCGGCATTTTTAGCAGTCCGCTCTACTCAACTGAGGTAACCTACCATAGACTCAGCGCCCTCCCAGCACATTTGAATACGATTAAAATGTGCAGTCTGTGGTTGGCTATGCTATACGTATTTAGACTTCAGTCTTTATTGGCCAGGTATGATTAGACAACACATTTGACTCTGGTACAGAAGCTAAAATGAAACTATTCAAATAGGAACACTGCGCAATCAGTGGAAAAAATGGTAGAAATAGGAGGGTAAAAAGACAGGACCTATTCACAAATATATATAGACAAGCAAAAAGCTTCCCGATGGTTATATTTACAGTTTTATTGCACTGGGGGTGATTGCTGTATCCTGTCATATCATCATTAAGTGTTCAGAGTGATGGCACAGGGATAGAAACCATCTAGTGTATGTTACCTCCGCCAAGGCACCACTTTCGCTCACGCAGCATCAGCACCATCACCAAGAAGGCACAGCAGAGGATGTACTTCCTGTGTCAGCTCAACCTGCCCCAGAAGCTGCTGATACAGCTCCACAGATGATTCGTCGAGTCTGTTTTCTGTTCATCCATCTCTGTCTGGTTTGGCTCAGCAACCAAACAGGACAGGAACAGACTTCAGCGGGCAGCCAGGACTGCGGAAAGCATGATCAGTACCAGCCTGCCCTCCATGGAGGATTTGTACACCTCACGGGTCAAGAGGAGGGCAGAGAAGATCTCTGCAGACCCCTCACACCTAGGACACAAACTGTTTGAACTCCTCCCCTCTTGACGGTGCTACAGGTCACTGTATGCCAAGACATCCAGAGAGAGACAACTTCTTCCCCCGGGACATCACACTTAGTGTGTGTTTAAACTTGTTGTAGGCATTCAGGAACTGGCCTATAGTTTATCTTCTACCACCAGGACAGATCAGCCTTAGTTAAAATTGATAAAGTCTGCTTCTCCTCTACACCCATCTCTTGTGGAGTACCACAAGGCTCTATATTAAACTCTATTATATTTTCTTTATACAGTGCCCATAAAAAAGTATGAACCCCCTTTGATGTTTTACCTTTATATTGATTTGATAAATCAATCATGGTCAATATAATTTGGCTTTTTTGACAAAAAATGACAAAAACAATTCTTTAAACACCTTGTTTTTTAAAAACTGTCAGGGAGTTAAACATTTTAAATGAAGTAGAATGGGAGGCAGAGCCTTTAGCTATCAAGCTCCTCTCCTATGGAACCAACTCCCAGTCTCAGTTCGGGAGGCGGACACCCTCTCTACCTTTAAGATTAGACTTAAGACGTTCCTTTTTGATAAAGCTTATAGTTAGGGCTGGATCAGGTGACCCTGAGCCTTCCCTTAGTTATGCTGCTATAGGCCTAGGCTGCTGGGGGGCCCCATGATGCTCTGAGTTTCTTTCCCCTCCCCTCCCCTCTCCTCTCCTCTCTCTCCCTATGCTTCTATATGCCACCATTACACATTACTAACTTTGTGTCTCCTCTCTCCCATAGTGTGTCCTCTCTCTCTCCCTGTACCTTTTGTTGCTTTTCTTCTTTTGTCTCTCCTCTATCCACTCACCCCAACCGGTCGAGGCAGAAGGCCGCCCACCAAGAGCTGGGGTCTGTCAGAGGTTTCTTCCGTTAAAGGGAGTTTTTCCTCCCCACTGTCGCCAAGTGCTTGCTCAAGGGGGATTTGTTGGGTTTTCCCTATGTAATAATAGTGATAACAGTGAGGTCTAGACCTTACTCTGTAAAGTGTCCTGAAATGACTTTTGTTGTGATTTGGCGCCATACAAATACAATTTGATTAGATTTGATTTTCCAAATTAACATAAATGTCAGGCTGTGAATTTTCAGTGTCTTGCAGCAAAGATGCAGTTTCAGAATTTCTGTTCATGTAAGTGCAGCTATGTTTTCTGAAGTTATACTAAAATGTGAGGGATTAAATAAAGACTCAGCTCTAACTGAAACAGTGCTAGCAAATGAATAACACTTCTTCAAAAGGCAGTTAAAAATGCTGCAACATAAATTATCCCCTAATTTATCTATACTGTTATTATAAAAGTAAAATTTGCATTTAATGAGCACACAATTAATTTCAATGCACAACCATCTTTCATTTAATTAAAAGATTTTATAAATGTATTGATTTAGTAAAAATGTACTTCAATGTTTGGCTGCCAGAATCAAACCAGGTTGTTGACTCCATCACTGATTATCCTACTCACTGCCAAATGTACCCAAATATTAGTGGTTATGTGGTGATAACTGAAGGCACAAAATGTCAGAGCCCTGTGATGACATCTTCAAATTGTTTTTTATCCTACAAAGAAACAAACAAATAAATCTGTTTGCACATATGCCCCTATTAAATAAAATGCAGCAAATTCACATTTTTTAGAAGCTGGAAAATTTGGCACCAAGTTTGGTTTTTAAAATATAATCATTTCAGGTCTAATAATATCAGGCTTTAGTTTAAAATGACAAATTATTAAGTAAAATTACTATCCAGTATTCTTTTTTCAATATTAGAGCTGACGTCAGTAATACGTCACTGGTTGCGATGGCAATGAGGATCGAACCTTCGAAAGCAGAGCCCGTTAGCCTAATGTTGCCTACGGAGAGGAGCTGAACTAAGTTAAACTCTTCAACTGTGAACAAGTGCTGATTTGTTGATAAGTGAACTACTTGATTTCAGAAAACATCTGTGATAAACTGCTCACATCTTGAAGCGTGAAAGCAACTTTAGTGGAGAAACCATGGCCCCCTCTGCTTTACTCGGTGAGAAACACTTGCTGGCTCTTGACATTCACCGTTTGGATGTCTGCTATGGTAAAAGACAGCAGACCACATAAGGTGTAAATACACTGCTAAAAAAATAAAGGGAACACAAGGGAAAATAAGACATTCAACTATGTAATGAACTAGATATTTAATAAGAATATTTCATTCATTCAGATCTAGGATGTCTTATGTTGTGTTCCCTTTATTTTTTTGAGCAGTATATATTTACACCTTGCTTGAAACCATTCTATAACAAAGCATCGTACGTTTAAAAATGGATAAATATAATATTTATTATTTTGACTGACAATATTGGCCCAGAACCATATCAAAATAGCACACCTCCAATAAACTTATTTCGTTGTAAAATGGTTAGAAATAATGTATTGTACTGAGGGTGCACATGTCAGGTTTAAAAAAGTATAAATATTCATGCAGTGTTTGAGAAAAATGTGTTTTTTTAATCGGTGCAAGTCGTCGAGTTTAACATTGAAAGTATAGGACAAAGATGGCGACTGAGCCATTTTTTGAAAAATGCTAAAACTTGAGTATGTGCGCGCCATGGAGGCGACGTTCGATATTGGAGCCAGCGACGTCCGATGTCAATGCGGACCCGCTGTGATGCGGTATAGCTTTGGTGAATTCTTTAGAAGAAAATCTAACAATTTCAAAGGTCACTATTCAGTTACACTGCCACCATTGGCAGTGCCAATGATCAAGTGCCAATATCGACATGAAATCTTGTCTAAATTGGATCTTAAAGAAACCTATACATTGATGGATTACGTGATGACTTGAGGAGAATGCATCAGGGATCTAAAGCTAATTTGTTTAGCATTATAACTAATTTTAAAAATGTTTTCTCACCCTCACCTCCTCAACAAAGTGGACTTTGTAATATTTGAGTCATATGAACTTAAGTTTTTTTTATTCCTTACAATATATGTATCACTATTGCATTGATGACTGTTAGAACTGCTTAGTATCTCCTGTTTGTCTGTTGAAGAATGTGTATGTATGCAGGAAGTCTGCGCTTTGAAGTTAACCAAATGTTTGGTATCTACTGTTGGTTTATTAGGGTTTTTATAGACAGGATGTCTGCTCTTTGAAGATGACCAGATGCTCTTGTTTTTGTTAGTTACCGCTTGACATCACAACATTCACACACCATTTGATTAGCATATTTAGTAGCTGACGTGAGCAGAGGCTGACCTGCCCATGCCTATGGTCAATAGCATTGAGATACGTGTAAGTCCAACCTCTGTCCAGGGCGGTTCCCGCCCACGAAGATAAATGGAACTACAGACAAAGGTTTGGGGCTCTTTGATGACGGAGTTCCTGCGGAAGTTTTGTCACTCTGAGCTCAGCCTTGTACCGTTTACATGTGACTAGACTTTGATTACATTTCTATTGATTTTATACAGTCCTCTTCTGTCTTCACTTCTCGCGCTTTCAACAAAAGAACTGGGTCTAACAACTTTCACAGATTTGGACCTGAGCTTGCCCCTCTTCTCTGGTGGAGTGAATGTTGTGCAGGTGCATTTTCAGTAAAGTGAAGTACATATGTGAAAAATTAAAAATTACATAGCCTGTTGCCTTTACTCTGCAATTGAGTGAACTGGAACTATTAACTCAGTTGTGTTAGGATAACACTATAGACTAAAGTATAGTTTAGTATGTGTTTGTCTCACGTGTCAGAATAAAGACAAACTATTAAAATATAAGCTACAGTATCTTCAGCCACAATGCTGATATGAAAAACATTATTTTAATGCAATATGTTTAGAAGAGGTTTTATTTATTTAACTCATACTAAAAAATACTGTCAGGGACCAATGTGCATAGTGGAGACTCTATAGCATCAAATATTGTAAAGGCAGAAAATAGTTGTAATAGAAATAAAATGAGATAAGTGATGGTGATAGATGTGTATATACATTTTAAAAAATGCATTAATGGAGTAATAGCAATACTGTCTCATTGTCAGTACAACACAAGCATCCAAATACATTTGGGAATGTTGCTGTTCTATCAAGGAATCTGCTTAATGCATTCAGATTCATCAGACAGGCACCGAGTAAAAAAACAAACAAACACACTGTTACCTACATCTGGATACAGCTGTATTCTAGTCATCTCTTTTCATGTCACACTGATGCATAATGTTTCACTCTCCAGACCTAATCATCCCACCATGGGAAGACCAGAAATCCTATCACTGTACATTTCATATTGGTTATAATAACATGCAGGCTACATCTCTTTGCCTTATGAACTCTTCTCAGTTTGCAACATCATTGTCATCTTTTTTATCATCATATCTTTATCATAAGTCATTAAGGTTCTATGAATGATCCAGCATTGCTTAGTACTTCTTTTGTTTGTTGAAATAGGGTGTTTCTAGTGCTGAATACTGGAAAATTTTAATTTTACAAAGCTATTTTCCTTACAGATAATGTATGTATACTGTCAGATCATAATAAAAAATAAAAAGATAATGGTTTATTATACAGATATACTCCCAATCAAATTTTTGATCTCACTTTCACATTCAATTCAGTGGGAAAGTGGCTGGTAATGTATATGTTTATCAGCCCTCTCACCTTCCTTATTGCTATATTAACATCATCCCCAGCAAATGTTGTATATACTGTACAACAGCGAGGACAGAACAGGTATGTGCATTAAATGAGGTCTTCAATGGTGGTTATTGAAATTATAAACCATCTAGTACCTTGGTACCATTTCAGGTACCTCTAAAAGGCTAGTATAACCAGTAAAATGCATTGCCAAAAATGGAAATGGGTGGCATCTTAAATGTGTAGGACCACCACTCTAAGTGTCTGTTAGATTTCCAGTAGTATTGCGTACTATATATCAGTACTATAAATCTGTATTAGTATATGTATGACCAACCGGGAGGGGGAAATTGTGTCTCCACTTAAAATGATAAAAGTCAGCTACACTGTGTCACATTAACCCTTAGTAATGCACAAAGGCCATACAGTATGTAGAGATAGGAAAGCTGCTTGCCAGGATGTACCGTTTCCTCAGTCCCACAGCAAAACCACTGGAAATCATTAATATGGCTTCAAATAATGGAAATAGCTGCAGACTACAGTATAAAAATCTGCATTAAAGATGTGTCATCTCTAACCCGTCAACACAGGTGATGATTAGCAGCAGCACAGCAGGTTAAAGGGGCTGGTGAGGGGGCAGACAGCGTCCTCTGGTGGGTGTTCTGAAATTAAACACTACAAGGAACTGGGGGAAAAAACAGCAGAGGGAGAGGATGAGAGGTGAGCATTTCTTCATTAGACTAAATGAAATGTTCCCATTTTTCCTTACACAGCAAAATATTGCTGATGGTGTTCAACTTAACCTGAAGAAATGAACTTGATCATCAGATAACAGGGTTCAAAGATAACTGTGACCCATGTGTATAGTAGTCCAATACCTATAATCTACTAGAAACAAAGATAAATAAATAACAATAATCCTATGGTCACATTGCCTATTATCTTAGTTCAGATGAGTTTCTGAGCTCCACAGAACAACTTATTAGTTGATATTCCTGTCTTTAAGAAGGAGGTTATGAGGAAAGCAATATTTCTGATGTAGCTCTGATGTAGCCTGCAACATTTGACCAAGAAAAGGCAAAGTTCACTTGTTCAAAACCAGGGTTTACTTCTCACAGGTTAGTACCAAGCATTATTAGGCTTTAATCATTTTAATTTTGATACTAATATTTTTGCAGCCACCAAGTATGATTTAAACACACAGGTCCAGACTTTGACGTCACATCACATAAAGACCTGGCAACAAACATCAGCAGTTTTATTACCTCTGCCAAGGAGGTTATGGTTTTTTTTACCATTTGTTTGTTGGTTGGTTGGCTGTTAACAGCATCAATCAAAAAGTAATGAATAGATTTTGATAATTTTGTTTTGTGGAGAGGTAGGGCACAGTCCACTAAACAATCAATCAGGGTTGGTGCTGATCTGGACCATGTTCTAGAAGAGGACTTTTTAAAGGATTCTTCACCATTGGGAGACAGGGCCAATTTCAGTATTTTTACTTTTTATTTTTACTCCATACACAATGCCCACAATTCTTGGATGAAAATGGCAAGATAACCACCCCATAAAATCTACCATACACCAAAGTGTGTTCTGCATCCAAATAATATTCTTAATATCTGCTGACCCAGAATTTTACAATAGTCTTATCAGTTAGCTCAGTTATCTGAGGTTCCTTTTTTTGAGAGACCTCTGTTGGATCATAATTTACGTGTATTTTGTGAGGTTTTAAATTAGGTGTCTTCTTTGTGTTTCATATTTCTGACAATGTCACATGATGTCTAAACTGACAATCCCCTTACTGACTCTTTTCCCTAGTTTAAACTCTGGAACAAAACATACGACTCCCATTTTATTAAATGAGTTCTCTGATGCATCTGTGTAGATCTGAATGTGACTAATAACTATTGATTATAATGTTAATCAAAAATTAACTCAAAATCTTTTTGCTTCTTTTCTAGTAATGTGAAATTTACTGTAGCATCAGGAAGAATCCAAGGCTGTATTACATATCATTGCTTTTGTTTTTGTATGAGCAGTATGTATATGTGATCATTGTAACTGTCAATTTCTAAAGCACACTTCTGCAGATCCTAACACATAGAAACTAAGATCAATGACTACAGTTTACATGGTTGTCTTAGACTAAGACAGACAACACAAATTGTAGTTACAATGTAATACGTTAATTTTTCCATGTTATGGACAGCAGAAGTGTGTGTTAAAATTTGTCAGTTACTGTCATTTTCCTTAGTACTTTATGATCTTTATGCTTTTCACAGTTTTCAGATTCCTGTAGCTCATACAGACGTCTCCTCAGCAAAATCCAAAAAAGAACTGGACAGTGCCATCACTGGAAGGACAACTGACATCATCTCTACAGCACTCTATACAATTGTTAACATAAAAATATTGTTTAGTGGAATTTTATGCTATGAAACCTGACATTCATTCATCTAATTGCGAGCTTTGTGGGATTAGAGGACTCATTTCAGTAGCCTGACAAGCAAGTTGCTGAGGAAGATTCCAGCAACAAGGATGATGACCATGAACAGAAATGTCAGTCCACGCCGTAAAACCAGCTGTGTTACCGTAAGAACATCTCCCACTGTGGTGGTAGTGGATTTAATCTGGGCTGGAATATGCACGTCCATGGATGTGTGGTTTTCCTTAGCACTCTCACATCTGGATGCAGGAGTATTGACCTGGGCCTTGTTGAGATTTGAGTCTAAATGTTTGAGGGAGAACCTTTAGTATTACCAAATAGTGTGACACAAGGGATGTTTCAGTTATTGCATTGGTGCTTACCTGCATTTCCTGCCTCTTTTTTTTCTATGACCTGGATTCCTGCTCTCACCATTGCCTTATTGGAGACATTAAAAATGGTTGTTAATGCAATATTGTAACTTCAAAACATACAGTAACTCAGGACAAATTTAAAACTTGTAAAATAGGATTGTTATTGGTCAAGACATGTAGCTATGCACCTCTTCAGCAGCCTTTTCCCAATCAAGCTTGTATATATATGTGACAAAGAAAATTGCCTGCATTAGCGCACCAATGGTAAATCCTGTCCACAGCCCTATTACAGAGGAGAAAGGAGATTTTAATGGCTTTCCTGAATGGTATTTGACAAGCAAGAGACACAGCTACTTACTGTATAACTGCATGCCATTATTGGTCTTTACTTGCCTACAATGCCCATTTTCACTGGGAACATCAGTGACACACCGATGGTGAGGCCGATGAAGTATTGTCCTGCTAGGTTACACAGAACACCAATCAACTGTTTCCCTGCTCCTCTGAGAACACCTCCACTCACACACTGTGGATATCAAACATGTGGTCAAAAACACTGTGCTTGTTAATGTCTGATCTGAAATGCACAAAATTGTTGTTGAAAATGTTTCTCACCGCAACGGAATCAACAACATGCATGAAACCATATATCAACACGACGTTAGGAACCCTCTCCAAGATTTCTCTAAAAACATACAGACAGAGATTCAGTACATCTAATATGTGTTGGCATATCTAAAAATACAGTATATCTAGCCGACAGATTAATATAGGGATCAGATACTGAAACTGCATGGAAAGAAGATCTTTCTACCATGTCTTAGAATAAAACAAGAAACGTGTAATATGACATGGGTTGACATAATAATGAAAACTAAAGATTTTTAAATTTCTTAATAAATTTTAGGCATGCAAGCCCTGACTGTTGCAAAGCTGTCGGTCAGACTTGCAAAACATAGCAGTACAAGGTTTGTCCATATGTGGTGAAATAAGACCCAACAACATAGAGAAAGATCTGGGATTTGGCTGAATCGGGACATAATACAACATAATACATAGAGGTTCTAGAGCAGAACAAGTGACAGAGAAATACAAAGACAAACAAAGACAGAGAAATGGAATGAAAATGTGTCTGTGTGACAGACACCGTTAGACAAGATGGAGCATTTTTTCTCTCTCCAAAATTAAAAATCATAGGCATGAGATTCTTACACCATATGAACCAGGAGGACCTGCAGAACATTTCAGAGGGGCCGAACAAGGGTCTTTAAACTAAAATACATTCAATTACGAAACATTAAACAATGTCAAAGTGATTTTTTGAACATCTATAGGTCCAGGACTTGTATAATTGAGAGGTGGAATGAGATGAATGTGAATGACAATGAAAGAAGAGGAGCCAAGCTGAAAACAGTCAAAAACACATCGTCAAATTTAGTCGATTATTATTCAAAAACTACCCATTGACTCAAAAAGCTGTTTTAGACAAAAGTAGAGCAAAGCATGTGGTGTCACTGACATTTTGAATGACCCTCCTACATGAAGCAATAGCAAAGACAGCAGAAAACTGAACTGCACAGCACCTCAAAAAACAAACAAACAAACAAACAAAAAAACAACAACTGACCTCGCAAATGAGGAACATGCGGAACATACTGTATATACTGGCTGGTCAAACCAGTAACGCACACAGGGAATGGACAAAGACACCAACTAAATAATCTACCAATAAACACTGAACTGACAGTCCAATAAGAACTAAATATTTACTTTAGATGTAAACCCCCCCCCCAAAAAACCATAACTTGACAAATAAAGTTTTAACACAAACTACAAACAAATAATATATTTCTCCTAAACGGTTTCTGGCTTCCTTTGACGGACTGCTGTTTCCTGCCTCTACAGTAAACCGTACTCATTTCCTGTTTTCTGTACCTGCACTGCGTTGTGCTTGCGTCCAGATTGTTTAGGAATTAAACTCACTATTTTCTAGATTCATCTTAATTTTTGAGTGACAACATAAGCTTGCACCACTTAAGCACTTGTGTTGCAGAAGTTCTTGCTAACTACCAAATTTAATTTGCTACCTTAGGTTGGCTAGTTTAGAAGCTAGCTAAGCTAGTAGCTTAAATGAGAGCAATGGCTTCCCCCTCTTCCTCTCCTCCTTTCTCTTGCTCAGAATGTCGCATGTTCAGTTCTTCCTCTGCCTCCTTTAGTGATAATGGTACTTATAATAAATGTCAGATGCTAGCACCATTGGAGGCGAGGCTCACAGGCTTAGAAGTGCGGCTCCACACCATGGAGAACAGGCCAGCTAGCTATGCCCATGTAGCTGGTGTGGAGCCGCCTAGACGTAGCTTAGCCCCA
>NW_018127909.1:604163-605236 GCF_001952655.1 Monopterus albus | reverse complement strand
GAGGTCTGGTGGGTGAAACTGCCAAATAATGTTAGTGTTGAACTCAATTATATAGTAGCCAGATGAACAGAGGTAGAGAATAGGTTTCTTTCTTTACTAATAACAACAGTACAAGTCCAGAATCAGGTCGATAATACAGTCCGAGGTCAGCGCCGGTAAACAACAGCCAGAAGGTCCACAAGAGAGGTCAGGGAGGAGATAGAGGGTCGGTACACAGCAGGCAATCAGATTCTGGGGGAATAAGGCAAAACACGGTGGTCAACGGGCAATCCGGGGTCAGAACAAGATAATCAGGCAGAGAAAGAATGCTGGAAAGTCAGAGCTGGGGTCTAGAACAATCTGGCAACTTCCTGGTGTGGGGAAGATGCTTATGTGGCAGGTGTTGCCAATCTGGGTGATGAGATGCAGGTGAAACAATATCAGCTGATAATGTAAAGAGTCCAGAACTGTTGTGAACCAAACCGGAAGTACTTCCAAAATAAAAGCCTGGAGGGACAGAGTCCTGACATGCTGTCTCTTTGCAGCTGCTACCCACCTAAAACCCCCAGTACCCCATAGAGACTGTGTCGCCCCAGATTATATAAATCAAGAATCAACTCGAGAGGAGTTATCCATAAGAACCCAATTAAAATTAAGACTACTCCTCTTATAGTGGAAAGTAATAGGACAATCAAATCTGGTCTATTAAATATCAGATCTCTCTCATCTAAATCTCTGTTAGTGAATGATTTGATAAGTGAACATCACATTGACTTATTGTGTCTTACTGAAACGTGGTTACAGCAGGAAGAATATGTCAGCCTAAATGAATTCACTCCACCTAGTCACAGTAACTGTCACATCCCTTCGAAACACGGGCCGAGGTGGAGGTGTGGCAGCGATCTTTGAGTCAAGCCTATTAATCAACCCTAGACCTAAACATAGTTATAACTCATTTGAAAGTCTCACTCTGAGTCTCTCACACCCAAAAAGGAAAACTCAAAAGCCAGTTCTATTTGTTATATACCGTCCACCTGCTCCTTATTAAGAGTTTTTAAGTGAATTCTCAGACTTTGTCTGATTTAGTGCTTAGT
>NW_018127909.1:589251-599638 GCF_001952655.1 Monopterus albus | reverse complement strand
AAAGCTTATAGTTAGGGCTGGATCAGGTGACCCTGAGCCTTCCCTTAGTTATGCTGCTATAGGCCTAGGCTGCTGGGGGGCCCCATGATGCTCTGAATTTCTCTCCCGTGCCCCTCTCCTCTCCTCTCTCTCCATGCTTCTATATGCCACCACTACACATTACTAACTTTGTGTCTCCTCTCTCTCTCCCTGTACTTTCTGCAGGCTGCCCTAGCTCTATGTTTCTGATGGGCAGTCACCGGTCACATCAACCTGACCTATGTTTGATTGTTGTGTCTTGTTGCTTTTTCTTCTTTTGTCTCTCCTCTATCCACTCACCCCAACCGGTCCAGGCAGAAGGCCACCCACCAAGAGCCGGGGTCTGTCAGAGGTTTCTTCTGTTAAAGGGAGTTTTTCCTCCCCACTGTCGCCAAGTGCTGCTCAAGGGGGATTTGTTGGGTTTTCCCTATGTAATAATAGTGATAACAGTAAGGTCTAGACCTTTTACTTTGTAAAGTGTCCTGAGATGACTTTTGTTGTGATTTGGCGCTATACAAATAAAATTTGATTTGATTTAAACTTCCCCCCCTTTCCTGTATTATAGATTTGGTGCAGTCCTGGTCTAGTGTGAGGTACAGTATTTAAACCTGCTGCTGCCACAGTGCAATCTTTTCATCTGGACAAATAACACGGTAACTCAAAAAGAAAGTTTGCACATATTAACAATGCAAAATTAACCAAATGTACATGCTTCATTGATTAATTGTGTATGTCTAAAGCAAATGTCAAATCAAGTGCCTAAAATCTACCTACGACTTAAATCTACACACATGGACAAAGAAAACAAAAGAACATTACCTAACTAATTCCACTGGTGGTGGTGGCTTAGGACCTCACATGCTGAAGGCCAGGGCTGAGGCCTTCACAGCATCATTAATGCTGAAATACAGAGATTTTGGAGCAACATATGCTGCCTTCAAGATGACATCTTTTCCAGGGATGCACATGCATCTTTCAACAAGACAATGCAAACCCCATACTGTACATTACCAAGGTCTGGCTGTGGAGGAAAAGGGTGTGAGTGCTGGACTGGCCTGCCTGCAGTCCTGACCTGTCCCCAGTAGAGAATGTGTGGTGCATCAAAAAAATTGCATCAACTACAATTCAGGACTGTTGTGCACCTTAAGACTTATTTGCAGGAAGAATGGGACAAAATGACACCAGACACTTCATCACTTGGTGTCCTCAGTCCCTAAACGTCTTTTAAGTGTTGTTAAAATGGCAACATACCACAGTGATAAATGCTTTACTGTCCCAACTTTTTTTTGGAATGTGTTTCAGCATCAGAATTGGAGTTTATTTTGAGCAAAGAATAAAACTGATGAGGTATCACATCAAATAATGTGCTGCTGTGTTGTTTTCAATGTCATACAGGACACAGATGATTTACAAATCACTACTTTCAGTTTTAATTTAGATTTTACATAATGCTCCCAACTTTTTCTGATTTGGGTTGTACCAAGTTTAATATTATTATGTTTAATATTTGTTTAGATATTGAAACACACATGAAAAAATGTTATTTTTGGTAGTGAATTTGGTGTAGGAGTAGTAGTCCAATGAACTTTTGGTGAAAGAAAAGTAAAATAGAAGAGTAATAATAAAAAGCCTACAGGATTGCAAGGGTTGTGCTATACCCCTTCAGAGCATACACAGCTAATAATAACCTTCATGCCACTTCAGGTATCTTCTAAACTTACAGACATTAAACCTTCTGTTTCTGTTGAAGGTTTTCCAGACTACCATCATGGTTAAGGAATGATTTATGTGGCTTTAAACTGGAAAATGTTTGCTCACCTTATGTCATCATCTCATGTTAAATAGGTTTGCTTATATTAACTGAAATGGAACAAACTAGGCAACAGATACCTTATGTTAGAAGCAGTCTGCAAAAATAAAATCAACAGCTGGCAAAGCATTGTTGATTTTTAGCATCATTAATCATGAGTTCAGTGTTTGTGAGTCAGCATGAAGATGATTACCTTAGTGAATGTACAACAGTCTGAACTGAGCCTACTATTGAACACAGACTGCAATAAATCAACCTTATAATTCTGCCAGTGCAAGAAAGTGAAGACTGTCGTGTCAGAGACTTTACTCACTGCTCTGAGGTGAAAATGTGTCCAATGACATTTCTGGTGAAGATCAAACTAGCTCCAACAAAACATGAAATTATGACTGCAACAAGAAAAAGAAACAAAGAATATTAAAGAAGCTGAATAATGAATGGATAGTCTGTTTTAAACACTTTACATATTAAAATGAATGTGGAAGTGAAATTAAGAATTGAACTAATCTCTGCCCTAACGCTAGAGTCTTAGGATGCTTAACATAACCCCCAACATTACCCTAACCAGTTACTTCTGCCTATTCCTGACTCTTAGGATCTAATAATAACTGCCCCGTAATTTAGTCAGTTAGCTCCTTTAGTTAGTCTGAATCAACCACCTAGGGGTGCTGCTGTAAATAAACATAGTAGTTTGATACAATAACTGAGCCTTTTAGCTTTTAAGGCTTAAATATAGCACTGTAGCTAATTTGTGAGCTATCAGAGTTGTGTCTTTCTCTGAGGAACACTGTTAGAATCACAATGCAGCTGAGATCATTCTTGACCAGCTAACATCTGCTGTGGATATTAACACAGTCTCCTCACCTTGATTCAGAGCAAATAACCAAGTGCACAGCCTGGTTAACCAGCTAGTTAAGTTACATATGGAGTCTTACACAGCTTTAAACATAAAAGAAAATGTTAGCTTTTGTGTCTCTATAGTGTTTAATTACTGCAACAAGCAGTTGATTCAGAATGGCTCTGGAACTGTTGTTGCTGTAGCTAACAGGTGTTAATGGCTAAATGTGATAGCAATTGCTAGCACAACAGGCAGGGGCATGGTATTAAAACATCGATGGCCAGGGGGCATGTAAATTGTTTAGAACACCACTGACGTGAAGTGACATTATGAAATAAAAATATGATATGTGGCTTCATGAAATACAACTTAACATGAAATAAGCTATTGAAAAGTGAACATATAAAACCTGCTATTCTTCCACCACCAAAGAGGTAAAGACTGTGTAGATGTAATGCAGACAGCATGTATTGTATGTATTGGCTCTTACATGCACAGGTGATGGGGACTTTGCATGATAGTTTGGCCTGCTCTCTGTTTCCTGCACCAAGAGCATTCCCAATCCGGACACTGGCAGCAGCAGCGAATCCTGCAGGGTGCTGTGTGAAAAATAGATAAGTAACACCTAAAAGTGTATTAAAGCTACCTTTCCTTCACTGTAATTTTATTGGAGCAGTGGCCCATACACACAAAAAGAATCAATATTTTTAATTACCATGTATGTTAAAATACAGAGCTGAAAAATTATCGACTGAGCTCCTAGCTCAGCCTCACTAATCAGACCAGCAAGGAGTCCTCCCAGCTCTATCATCCAGCACTCCAGACAAAACATGAACATACTGGGAATGGCCAGCTGGACAAAGGGTCCCCACTCCTGCAGACAGTCAAGTGACCAACCTGTGGGTCAGAGGTCCTGACATTAATCAAGTACATAGAATATAACAGTACCTTTTTATTTCATTTGTGTTTTGATTATTCAATTCATGTTAGACTGCAGGTGTGTTTTACAAGTAATAAAATGGGATCAAAGTTTAATAGGGCCTGGGTTGTAAGACATGGCACTGTCACTGAGTGAATTTTGCTTGAAAATGATTGAACTTGTCAGATTACAGAGCAGAAGATTTGAGCAAAACCAGAAATTGTAACCAAAACTCGTGGTGGACCTAAAGACTAAACTATTTGCTTTTGATACAACAAGCTTCTTTGGTGATTAATTAGAGTGCTTAACACTGTTTTGCATAGACAGTGTGTCTTCTGCATATTTAAAATCTATAGCCAATCAGCTCTTTTAAAAGTCATATTTCAATTTGGCACCTCAAAAACCATAAAAATGTGCATTAATATTTCAATTCAGAACCAGAGAACATTTTTAAAATTGCAGGCCAGTGTTATTAGATAGAGTAGGAGAATTAATAGAACCAACCCCATAAAAAAAAAGAAAAGGCAAGAACAGACTGTAATTGATCTCATGTTGTGGTCAAAGATGAGGAGACAGCTTACCTCCCCATGTGGACTTGTGCAGACCCCTCCAGCAAATGTAAATGTATAAGGTCACAGCCAGCAAATACTGAGAGATGGCACCTGCTGCTGCAGATCCACTTAGAGATATACATTTTTAACGATGTTACTATACTGTATAATAATAAAGTGATATGATAAACTGAAAACTCTCTATAATGTAACCCAGTGCACAAATGCAGAAGCTCCGGGTGAATTTCTATAATTCTCATCTGACTAGTCTGAAGCTTTCAAAACTAAAATTGACAAAATAATAATTATATTTATTGTTGCAAAGTTGCACTGGACAGGATTTCTGGGCACTCAGTGTACTGCATGTAGAACATTTAATACACCTCAGCTTACTTTAATTCAGTGACTCAACATGTTAAGCAGAAGTTAAAACATGTCATTGTTTCTCCTGACAGGACTGAATGCTATAGTACACTGATCATGATTAAATTGTAACTTACGCAACACCAAGATCCATATGATAGAGAAAGATGTAGTTGATGATTATGTTGAAAACATTTCCTATCGCTCCAGTTATCACTTGAGGCCATATGATTTGCTGTAAACCACAGCACAACCATGGCTCAGTATTAGTTTTGAACTTTCATACTTTTAGCTATGTGTCAACAAAGATTGAGACAGTGAAAGAAAGTATCACCTGATTCTGAAGATACTTCATTTGTAGATGGTACATAAAAGAGGCCTGCAGAAGGAAAACATGAGTGGTGAAAAGATGAAAAGTTAGGGGATCACCAAAGTCAGTAGTATTCACCCTGAAGGAACCATGTTTGTCTGTATAAACTTTCATGGAAACTCATCCAGTGGTTGGTGAGATATTTCAGTCTCGACTTAAGTACTTAAATGGTGGACTGACAGAGTGACTGCCATCCCTAGAGCCATTCTGCTAGCATGGAAAAAAATGTGTTTATGCCATCAGTTTGTAGATTATATCAAACTTACCGGCACAGCGGGCATTAAGATCTTCACATACAGCTGAGAGAGACTTCAAGCAGAAAGACAAAGCAAAACAGTGTGCATATGAAGCTGTGGGACTGAGACATGTAAGTATGCATAAAATGGACATGGTGGTTGTGAGCCATTAGGATCCATCTTTACTAAAGTTCACAGCAACACTGACCCAAATGTCAAGACCACTTTAAACCAAAATAGTGAGATGAACTGACCAGCGCTGCCGTCGCTAGAGCCATGCTGCTAAATCAGTCAAAAGTGACATCCTGTAAACTACTCAATCTTATACAAAACCGAAGATACCGTGGCTGCATCTAACTGTGCCAGTTATGTTTATGAGTTGTTCCCAAGCTGTCGCTTTTTCTAAAACATTTTTACAAAGTTTTAAAACTTTTGTTGCCATCCAAAGTCAGATACTTCCCTCAGAAGTTGGTAGAGACCAAACCAGAACTAAAAGCAGAGTGAAAATTATACCTTCCACCATTAGGTGGACAAAAGCACAATTCTAAATCAATGCTAATGTTTCTCCATACCTGCTTAACAGGCAACTGTTATAATAAGTTTGCCATATCTGTACTTAAATGTGACAGTGGCAGTGACGTGCGGTCAGGGGAGGCAGGTGAGGCAAAGCCTCCCCTGTCAATCTTGAAAAGAAAAAAAAAGTTAACCATAAAATATAATAAATGTTAATATTTGTCGGCTGGTGTGTGTTGTAGGCCCTTTTGCCGTTCGAATCCGATGTTGAAGGAATTTTTTTCAATAAAGAACAGCAGAATTCCCGTATGTCCCGTTCAAATACATGGAGGAGATGCGCGATGAGGCAACACTTTGCTGTGCCTCTCGGTGGATCATGTAATCCTCAAAAACTGTATGCGATGCAAATAGTGTGTCGCTGTCCCTCTATATATCGCAAATAAAATGCTTTCAAACACTCTGATTATATGCTCTGCCTTGCCATAATCTGGATAATGTTGTGTGGCGACCTACGTCGGCTATTGGGGAGGGGTCTGGTGGCAGCGACATGATGCATGGGGGGCATCATGGGAGTTCAATGATGAGTTCAGAGAACAGTTGTTAAAGTGTGTTAAAATGTTCTAATGTGTTACCCTGTTGTGTTTATCTTGATGACTTGTATGTGTTAATGTTTTGCTAGCTGGTTGAGTGCTGTGTTGTTGAACCGTAAGTCTAAGCTGTATGTGTAAAACTGACCCTGTTGGGAATGTGATGTGTGGAGCGGTTCTGTGTTCTAAATAAATGACCAGAAAGACAGAGTTGCATGGTAGTCATTATGAAGGACACGCCCAAGTGCTACCCAGAGTCGTGCGGTGTATGGGACCTGGAGTAGGCACTAATTGACAGCATAGGTGCTAGCGCCCTGCTAGCTAGTTTAGCTGCTCAACCTCACCAGCTGTCAACCTCACCGCACGTCACTGGACAGTGGATGTTTCTCAAGTCTCTTACATGATTGTTCCTACGTCCTCAGTTGACCTAGAAGTCGGTGTGGGTTGACCAAGTCTCAAATATTGGTTCTGAGGAGTGAGGAGGCTGCTGGAGGAGCCATCCTTCATGGAAGCGTTATATGAACCAACATACCCTTTTATCAGAAATCAATTAGTGATTGGAGGCCTCAGATGAAGGACAAGAGGAAAAGACGTTTAATGCTGTTAATAACATGTTACCTCAAGTCCTCTCTCTCCTCATGTTTTCCTTGCATGTTACGTGGGAGGGACTATGACGCAAGGAAACGGCAATTCATATGAGACTTGCAGTATGTCAGTGCCATGTATACAGCCTGTTTCCACTGCCCCCCAGTGGCCACACTATTGATTTAAAGCAGGTTTAATACAGGAGTGCCCTCAAATTAGTAATTAATTTAACACTTCTAAATTATTGCATTCATTTCTGTTTTTAATGTCACTAGTGTGAAAGATGCTGTGGGTGACTGACCTGGCGACCTCTGGGCTCTGTTTGATAGCAAGTAGGATGGGTTCAGTGTTGATGAGGACAGCCCAGCAGGGGAAACAGGCCAGCAGTAGAATCAGAATCCCCCTCTGGAGAATCACACCCACACGCTTCAAGTTACCGCTCCCATAGGTCTGCATAAACCATGCAGAGAGATACTTAACAAGCAGAGCTGGAAAACACCTAATCACAGCAATAACCAAGGGTATGACTGATCAAAGAAAACTAACTTGATACAAAAGCTCATTGCTGAGTTGTTTTTAAGGGGACCCCAGGACAACCTGGGAACCCAGCGGTACTGGCTGTGCTTGTCTTGGTTAGATAAATAAAGCAAAAAAAGAACCTCTGCTAAGGACATTACCTGAGATATGAGAGTATCACAAGTTAAAGCCAGACCAAAGCCAGTGCAAAAACAAGTGCAGTTAACCACCTGCAAATGAAGCAAAGCCCACATAATTCAGGGAAAGATAATGAAGATAACTCAAATGTCAGTACTGGCAAGGTCAAAGACCAATATAAAAACATAGAGGACTCAAGAAAATCTCCTCACCACAGTGGCTAATGCTACTCCAGCTAGTTCTGTTTTTCCCAGATGACCACAGAACACAATGCTGACAAAACCGATGAAAGTGGTCATGGTCTGGGAAATGACCTGGAGAACAAAAAACAAACAATACCTTTTGCTCATTTTCTAGTTCACACAAACTAGAGGTCTTAGGTTTTCTAGTTCTAGTTTCCAGGTTCATTAATACACATATACTGTAAACATTATGCATCACAGAAATGTTCGAAAACAGTGAGTAAAGACCCAAAGAGATATCAATTAGTTCTGACTTTAATCTCAGATTTCTGACATTAATGCTGACTGCTCTAAATGTCAGAATTCTGAGAAAAAAAAGTCACAATTCTGAATCTAAAGTCAAGAATAGTTTATTTTATTTTATTAAATTTTTTTTTAAATACACTAGCCCTACTCCTCTTCCAACTTGTTTTCTGGGACCCAAGATCCTACAATGCCATAATGCTACAGCCTCAAGTGTTTGTTGTAATTTCATTAACTGCAAATTTGTTGAACAATTAGCATACTGTATGAGTCACTTAAAGTAAGGTATGAGTCATCAAATAAACTGAAATGATAGGGGCACCTGCCTTAGTACATAATTATAAGGCCCCTATTTTATACTGGGGCTTTGACCTCAAGTCCGTTTTTTTTTTCAGTTTTATTACCAATTACTGTGCAAACCACTGTATTTCTTTTCACCATATTGTATTAGTTATAATGTCTTTACCTTATGAAGTTATCAACAAACTAATGACTCACTTATAAACAATTCACAAACAGCAGTAGGAATCTTTCACTGTTTTCATTCCGAGCTCAGCTCAGTAACACTCCACTGCAAGTAATCAGTTGCATTTTGTGACTAAATTTATTTAAGGTGGAACTGACTTTTTTTAAAAGGTCACACTGGGTGTAACTGTAAAATAAACAGCTTACAAACAATGCTATTTTATTATGGTTTGATTCTGACAAAAGCACCTGAATGCAGATACTGTATAAACCTACCGATGCATTCACAGTCACTTTTTGGCACATCACAATAAACATCATCCATTATTGTCTGTGAACAGTGGCAGGTGTGTGACCTCAGGTGAAAAGAGCCCATTGGGCCCGAAATTACTGATATTATTTTTAATGTTACTGATATAATGTTATTATTACTGAGGGTATCAGTACCTTCATTTCACTCTTGTGGGTTACATTTTAAAAATTAGAAACTACCCTGTGTATTTGTGCCATGTTAAGTACCCCCTAAAGGGTCAGTACAGTACAACCATTAAGATGCGGTATTCCTCTGCGAAAAAGTGATTAAAGCTAATATCGTAATTATATAATTAATGAGGATATCACGCTAGAAATACTGCACATAGGTAATTCTCAAGGTACAGTGCAGTCGGCTTGGACTCAGGAAACTGTCTTACCACTGGTCCCGCTAGTTTCAAAAGTTGTACCAGCTCATTCCGATACTCAGACGGGATGCAGCTGACGCTCCGCATCCTCTTCAAGCAAGAGCCCCAGTCTTCACCTGCGCACGGAGCAAAAGAAGCCCCTTCTCTTGCTCTTAAATCTTTCCTCACTCCTTCAGCGCCCTTAACAGGTGTTTTACCAGAGTCGCCCATAACTAATTAAACTGGTGCTCTCAACAGACAGTCCGGACTAACTTTTATCACAGGTGTTTAAATGTGCGAGATGCGTACTGGAAGAGTCAGGGGAGGATTTGCGCATGTGGGCTGAGCCTTCACTCGCAATACTTTATGCAGAAACACTTTTGGAGCGTCATGTTGCATTCGAGTACACTTTAGGATACGGCATCCCGTAGCATAATTGTCCGGGATCCAGGTGACATACTAGCCCCAGCTTGTGACTCTCGTGTATTAACGTGCATACACCGTTGACAGACCTTTGTTCGTGGTATGTATTGTACTCATTTTGTTTTCCACGCTGACAGTTCCTGGGCTGTGGAATTCATTTTTCGTTAGCTAATCCTCCTGGGTAGTTTGTTTTTTCACCTGTCCGTCCTCGTCATCACTACTTTTTTTTTTTTTTGCCGTTAGCCTGTTTACTCCCCCTGGTCATCCTGTTCTCCCTAGCCGTATTTGCTCAGCCCTGGTTGTATGTATTCCTTTTTTTTCTTGTTTCCCACCATTAAAACCACCTTTTTTTTTACTAGCACCTGGGTCAGCAATCTTGAGTCCTGCCTCAGTTCTCCCTCACCCTCCTGGTGAGGGGGACTAAATCATAACAGAGGGTGTGAAGTGCGGGTATTTCCAACTTATGCAGTCTATGAAATACAAGAAAGGAAGGAGGATAATGTTTTTTACAATAATAATAATAAGAGTACTACTAATGAAATCAGCTTGTTAAATTTTTAGAGGTCGGTGGGAATGTGTGTGGCCTCAGCCCCAGGTGTTTGGTTCAAGTTGAAATGTTAGAAATGGGTTCCATGTGTCATAAAAAGCTGATAAACTATTCTTGTGAGTGAAGGTCATTTTCCCTAGTGTGATGTATTCTATCAGAAGGTTGGTCCAGTGCAGGGCCGGTCCGTGGCATAGGCAGTATAGGCAAATGCTAAGGGCGCCGTACATCCAGGGGGCGCCAGAAATGGAGGAAGAAAAAAAGTGTAACTTCCACTATTCTTAAAACTAGACTTCAGAAAAGAATAAGCCCACCACATTAATTTAACTGCATAGCAGCAAAGCCTACTAAGTAGTAGTAGTAGTAG
>NW_018127909.1:588285-589207 GCF_001952655.1 Monopterus albus | reverse complement strand
AACATTTAAATGGTGCTGCTACATTCATGAGATGTGCTCTACAAATTCAGACAGATGTCATTTTCACATGGGACTGGTGCAAATACAGATTATATTGTGACAACCTACGTCGGCTATTGGGGAGGGGTCTGGTGGCAGCGACATGATGCATGGGGGGCATCATAGGAGTTCACTGATTAGTTCGGGGAACAGTTGTAAAATTGTTGTTAAAGTGTTTTAATGTGTTCTGATGTGTTACCTTGCTGTTGTGTGTTGATGTTGACGATGTTTTGCTAGTTGGTTGCTGTGCTGTGTTTTGTACCATAAGTTTGAATTGTATGTGTGAAACTGACCCTGTTGGGAATGGGATTGTTCGAGAAACCTGTCCTGATCTGATCTGTTGAAGTCCTAATTAAATGGCTAAGAAGTCAGTGCTGCATTGTAGTCATTGTGAAGGACTTGCCCAAGCGCTATCCAGAGTCGTGCGGTGTATGGGGCCTGGAAGAGTCGTTAGGTGCTACCCAGAGTCGTGCGGTGTATGGGGCCTGGAGTAGTCACAAACTAAAATCGGCGCCTTGCTAGCTTAGCTGCTTCAGTATAGGTAGTCTCTCTCCTCCACGCCGGGGGTCATTACAATATTATTTTGCTGTTTCCGAACGATGACTGATAAGATAAGGTCATAATCGCCATTAACAATTAGCATAACAACATGGTTTGCTAATCAATAAATAGCTAGCGCTATCTATCTGTTAACGTCGTCAGATAATGTTATGGAAGGGCCTAGTTGTTATGGAAAATAGTAATGTAACTACCCCCATCATTCCTCCTCGGGCAAATGTGTAAATATTAGATCTATTCAGCAGGTGTTATAACGTTAATTGCATTGACATGGTTATCTGACGTTTTCTCAGCTTGTAATAGTCAATCAAAATGCTCTTCATTT
>NW_018127909.1:583167-586160 GCF_001952655.1 Monopterus albus | reverse complement strand
GTGTGTGAAGTGTGGGTATTTCCAACTTATGCAGTCTATGGAATGTGAGGGAAAAGGAGGGGAAATAAATAAAAAATACCAATAATAATGATAACAGCACTATTAAAAAAATCAGCTTGTTACATTTCTATAGGTTGGTGGGAATGTGTGTGGCCTCAGCCCCAGGTATTTGATTCAAGTTGAAATGTGTTAAAAATGGGTTCCATGTGTCATAAAAAACAAATAAACTATTCTTGTGAGTGGATGCCATTTTCTCTGTGATGTATTCTATCAGAAGGTTGGTCCAGTGGTTTATGTGTAGTGATTTTTTTTTTTTTTATTTTATTTTTTTTATTTCCAGTTCTGAAAAACTTTTTCTTGGCAATAGCTAGAGAAATGAGGAGTGGGTTTTTATATTTAATTGGTAGGTTGTCGATTTCTATGATATTACTGAGTAACCAAAGTGATGGAGAAGGAGGGATTCTACAGCCCAAGATGGTGGAGAGTTTCTCTGTCACTGCTATCCAAAGGGAATGAACTGGTTGGCAGGTCCAAGTAGCATTAAAATAATTGTTGGTGCAATCTAGAATGCATTGTGAGCAAATGCCTATGTCAGTGAAACCCATTTTGAACATTTTACTTTCTGTAACATGGGTCCTATAGATGGTCTTGTATTGTTTAAGTTGTAAGTTTACATTGCTGGTTATAGGAAAGATGTTGCAAATTTCTGTCCAGAAGTCGGAGCTGAGGGACAGAGTTAAACCATTTTCCCCATTTGAGTTTTGGTATTGTTATTGTTGAATCTGTATTTGATATGAGTTTATATAGCTTGGATATTTTCTTGGAATCTGTAATTTTCATAATCTCAAATTAATTTGGAGGGTTGTAGTGGGTTATTGGTTACACTAATCTTTGACATAATTATGGATTTTAGTTGATTGTACTGGAGGAACTGTTCTCTCTGATCTCCATACTTCTGGATCAGTGTATTAAATGATATGACCTGGTTATTTTCAAATTATCTCAGAAAATAGAGAACTTTCCATTAATCTGTGAGATTAAGACTGGGCGAATGTTTAAATCCCATATCATCATCTCATACCACTCACCTAAATTCTAAAGGTATCTGACGATGAGGAATTAAAAGTAAGCCGGTCCAGTCCAACAGAGAGTCAGTGTCTAGAGTAAACAAATTACCTCTCAGGAACGAAAACATGGTATTTGTTAGTGGTTTTCAGAATCAGCTTTATTGGCCAGGTGTGACGGACACACGAGGAATTTGACTCGGGTACATCGGCTCTCAATGTGCAAACAGTAAACCAGCATAAGGCTGTGTAATATAACAAAATAAGCAGTATAAACAAGCAACAAACAGTGCAAACAATGCAGAAAGCAGTATAAACAGGCAGTAAACAATGCAGACAGAGGAATGTCCATTGAAATGAGATAAATAGGGATAAAACATACAAGTCTGTATAATCTGTGTGAGGTATATTTACAGGTATTTCACTGAGGGTTATTGTCAATCATACATTATATATGAAGGGGTCAACATCATGTCTTCGATGGGTGTTGGCTACTCTCTCTATTTCTCTTAAATCAGCTCTAGACATGCACTTTGCAGCCACTGCTCGGAAGGCCCCCATAGCCAGGGTGTGTCCAGCAGTGGCAGTGCCTAATTTACGGAGCCAGGCCATAGCTCCACCAGTCAAGGGAGGTATCTGATTGACAATCACCTGCAGGTCCCCAAAGGTATAGGGGCGATATTTATCCTGCCCCAATAGGCTCACACCAATTACCTTTTCTGCATGCCCCAGCCCAGCATCCACCAGGGGATAAACAGTAACCAATGAATGTTCACTGTCCTCCTCCTCTTCGTCTTTTGGCAAATGCTCATTAATTTTTCTTTCAAGTCTGTCTACCGCCATAACAAGTTTCTGTTCTATGTCATTGAGACTCTTCTCCATATCTAGCACATTAGGATTATCAGGTAACTTACCTCTTTCATCAGAGCCATCAAGTTTTCCCATTAATTCAGACACCTGGCGCTCTGATGCTTGTAAACCTCTGTCCAAGCTGATTTTGTCCTGTCTAAGCCTAAGTACGGGTAAGGTGGGAGGGTTCTTCCTGAAGTCCACTGTCATCTCTACTGTTTTGAGCTTGTTTAGCTCCAGGACCGCCATCTGTCAGCCTCATTATTATTAAAGTTGGAGTATTCCCTGTCCTTCCTATGTTCCTTAGACCAATGATCGTTGTGCCATCTGCAAACTTTAGGAGCTTGACAGAGGGGTCCTTTGAGATGCAGTCGTTGGTGTAGAGTGAAAAAAGCAGATGGGAGAGCACACATCCCTGGGGGGCACCTGTGCTTTTTGTCCGGGTGCTGGATGTGGTTTTCACCAGCCTCACCTGCTGCTTCCTGTCTGTCAAAGCTGGTGATCCACTGACAGGTGGGGGCAGGCACAGTGAGCTGGGTCAGTTTGGAGTGGAGGATGTCCGGGATGATGGTGTTGAATGCTGAAAGAGGACTCGTGCATTGGTCCTTGGGGAGTCAAGGTGTTGCAGGATGTAATGCAGTGCCATATTCACTGCTTCTGTTGGCATGCATATGCTCATGTTGATGAAATATTGAACTAGAAACTTGTTTTATTTACAGAAGAAAGACTTTTTAGCCCTTTTGCAACAGTGATACCCTCGTGTAGGTTTCTTGGGTACAACTTTTCCTCCCAAACCACTGATTGAAGAAAACACCACTCATAAAACATGATCAACATTATGTGTAATTCTTCTAAAATCACTTATTTGCTTGTTTCATGGCATTAGATTGAACAAGGTTTTTTAAAACCACAGCTTATGTGAGTTTTCTGTGTTTTTCTTATGTGTTTTGACTTCTTCAGTCTCCACTGTAGAAAACTGAAGGGCTAATGCTGTGATTGGTATAGTGGTTTAGGATAATAATGTGGCTTAGTGCGACAAGCCCCCCCCCCCCCCCACCCACCGCCGCTCACACGCCAACG
>NW_018127909.1:579931-583129 GCF_001952655.1 Monopterus albus | reverse complement strand
GGATGACACGACTGTAGTTGGCCTCATTACCAACAACAATGAGGCCAACTACAGGAGTGAGGTGTGCCAACTGGAACAGTGGAGTAAGGACAATAACCTCTCCCTCAATGTGGGGAGGACTAAAGAGATTGTTGTGGACTTCAGGAGGAAACCTCAAAAGCATCCCCCACTGACATCGGTGGTGCTGTAGAGAGTGAGCAGTACCAAGTTCCTGGGGGTGCACATCTCTGAGGACCTCTCCTGGACCAACAACACCACATCATTGGCCAAGAATGCTCAAACACCATATCATTGGCCAAAGAAAGCTCAAACACGTCTCTACTTCCTCTGCAAACTGAGGAGAGCCAGTGCCCCACCCCCCATCATATACTCCTCCTACCGGGGCAACATTGAGAGCGTCATCACTGGCTGCATCACTGTGTGGTACAGAGCCTGTACTGCCTCCTGCAGAAGGACCCTGCAACGCATAGTAAAAACAGCCAGCAAGACCCACAGAGCCATCAGCATTGCTGATGACACCTCACACTCCGACTTCAGACTCCTGCCTTCAGGGAGAAGGTATCGAAGTCTTCAGGCCCACTCCACCAGACTTACAAACAGCTTCATCCTCCAGGCTGTGAGGATGCTGAACACTATTAGTTACCCGCCCCTGGACGGTAACCCACCACAGAACATAAAAAGACTACCTCTGCTGTTTTGCACAAACCCAGTACATTCCCCCTTCTTGTTGTATTACATGTAAATCTGCTTCTGACCGTTTTGACCGTCATATCTGCTGCTTTTGGTCATTTGCACTACTGTCCATGTGCATCTCAATCTCACAACCATCTGACAATCTTCTTATTATTTGCACTACTGTCACTGATTGTACATGGTTTGAGTCATAGCCTATTAGGTTGTACATTTAGTTTTATCCTAATCACTTTGATTTAGTTTTCTTCAAGTTAGTTTTCTTTTTATTTTATTTTTACTCTACTTTTATTATATTTTAGTTTCCTAAATGGGATGGCATTCAATACTAGGTGAGAGAAATGGTATTTCTATTTTCTGTATGTCCTGCACATATAGTGAATTGACAAATCTTTGATCTTGATGTTAATTTTATGTAGTCATTGGTTCCCACTTGATCTGAATTTCTAAATGTTCCATTTAGTTAGACATGTGATCCCTTTAATTTGAATGGAGGAGTGGAGAAACAAAAAATGTCAGGAAACATTTGAAATTTAGAAAAATTTCAGTTTTAATAGAAAAATCATGTGGGTATCTTCAAATGTTGGTGCAGAATTCTCGGTTTTTGTTTCCATCTCCCCACCACACCTGTCGCTTCGTTCACACTGCAGGTCTTAAAGCTCTGATCGGATTTTTTGCCGAAATCCGAATTTTATTTATTTATTTTTTTTCGCTGTTCACACTGTCATGTGTGAACGGTATACGGCCCTGAGGTGATCCGCATGCGGAGAAGAGGACATGACGTCAGACGCAGCATACTGTGTTTGCGAAAATAAAAATGGATGCGGCTCGTGGTAGCATGTGCGTAGCGATTTACGGGTTAATGTGCAATCGAAATAAAGAAATAATAAATAAATATTAGTGATGAATCAGTCATCTGTGCCTTAGTTTTTTTTAAAACTTAGCTACAGCTCCTCTGGTTTTCTATTTATCTTTCAGAGTGAGGAGAGGAAGTGATGGAGGGCAGGATGAAGTGTAAGACCTTTCATGTGCATGGTAAATATCAGTTTATCTAATGATAATTTTATGTAGTCATCTGTTCCCACTTCATCTGAATTTCTAAATATTCCATTTTGTCTTATGTTTCTTTTCAGGAGGAGAGGAGAAACCAAAAAGAGATGAATAGAGGAGAAAACCGAACAAAAATAAGCAGATGGCAGAGAAGAGGAGGTGGTGGGGGGCGTAATGACATGAATATTTGGAAATGATCAGTATAATTTTATTTGCTTTAATTACATTTTATATAGTAGTAGGCCCCACTGCGACGAGGCTGTGAGGCACGCCTCACGGCCCCCCAGCATGTAAATCTTCTTCTAAATAAAAGAAATAAGATATCAGAGGTACATAAAACTTAAAAGGTGCTTAAGTGTGTCTTTGTTGAGGAATATCCATGTCTAACAGAAAAAAAGCAATTTTCTATTAAAGTCTTGGTAATGTTGCCATCTGGTGGTCAAGCTTTATAATAGGCAGCTTCTTGTGTTACTTTTTCATAAGACCAAGACATACAATAAAACCTTTGGCATAAGGGTTAGAATATCAGTTAATGCATGTTTTAAGTTATCAGGACGTTGGTCCCATCTCTGTGCAGCATAATGTCACAAACTATATGTATTCTGCAAGTTTATGACCAGAAGTAATCATTAGCAGTTATGATGGAGTGTTTTTGATGTTTTTCTTTCTCTTTCTGTCAAGTAAAACTCCAGAGGCAAGCAAATAGAGGTTCATGATTATGATTTCTCTTTTTAAAGGAAATCTATTTACATTATTTGTCTTGAGTGTGTGGTATTTTGCTTCACTTTAGTGGCACCATCCCTGGCAGGATAGGAGCTCTACTTGGCTGTGTCTGCTGCTGCACTACTGGCGCTACTGCTCATCCTTAAAATGGTTTTGTACTTGAGACTGAGGAAACATAGACACAATATAGCAAGAAGTAAGTGATCTGAAGTATGGCTCTGCAATATTATCTAACCAATCATTCTCTGATTGCACGTCAGAGAAACTGGCCACAAATTATCAGCCTGCATTGTTATTTCTGCTGGTATGGTTTGTAAGCGCTAATGCTCATTGTGTATTTGTTCCAGCAACATTGGGACAAGCAGCAACCCCAGTGATGAACACACAATAAGATAAGTGACCCACTGACAGTCAGTTTTGTGAACATGCCCACTACTGCCACATATCTTTATCACTAACCCACATGTTAACAGACTGTAGCCCAGATATTTCACATTCCTGTATGAGCAGGTCCAGGTAAATGTACACTGGGAGTGAGGATCACCATTTCTGCTATACTTAAAGACAAATGCATGCTACATTTCAACACTAGAGGGCTCACTGACTCCCATTTTCACTTCAGCTTATGGAAAAATCACAGGGAAAAAGCATTCAACCACTGGAGTGAGGACCTTTTGATGGGGGACGCTATTGTGCTTGCTTCTTAGTAGATGATTTTAATTATCTTTGTTTTTT
>NW_018127909.1:566912-579855 GCF_001952655.1 Monopterus albus | reverse complement strand
ACTCTTTGGGGATCATAGATAAGCAAAATGCCTACATGAACATTGTGACTATAGACCAGGCTATTGTATGAAAGTGCAGATTTACAAAACACTTCAGCAAAATACACATTATCAAAAAACATCAAATAAAGCTACAAGACAGGTCAACTACAGTAAACAAAATTGCATTTATTTGTTTGTTAAACTTGAACTCTCACAAAATCCATCCTGCATATACTCTAGGGGGTTGCAGAAGGGCTGTTACCAAGCCCAGATGAAGGCAGGTAAACCCTGGACAAAGTGCCAGTCTATCACATTGCTGATGCACAGACAAACACTTTCCCACATTTACCCTACAGGCAATTAGTAATCTGTGTCAGAACAAAAAAAAAACCCCCCAAAACATAGGAACAGAAACTGAATAATTTTATACAAGAAAATCAGAACCTAAGATGTTGTGAAGCATCCCTTCAGTTGAGAGTAACAATTGTGTTGTACACAAAGTTCTTCACATCTTTCCAAGATCATTCACCCAAGGCTTTTTCTGCTGTTATGCATCTCATGCAGCGCTCTTTTCCTGGAACTCGGTGCTCTGCCATAAACTTTGCCAAATGTCTGTGTACAGCATTTCTTTCTACTTCACTCCATGGCCTTTTCACCTTTTACTCTGGGAGATTAAGCAAATGGGAGAGCATACAGTTTACATTGTGCAACCTTAAATGCATAGACCACAATGTGGGTTTTTGGTCTGTGCTCATGCACAACTTTCTGTCACAGAAACCTCCTAAAGGTAGCTTTAAACTACACTCCAGATTTCAAGTATTTATGCATTTGGACAGTTAATTTGTTCTTCAGTTTCAATATTTTGAAATATATAAGGATGCTACATTGCAGTGCCAACTTAGAGCTTTACTTTAAATATATTTGCATCAATACTGAAAAAACTGCAGGATGGCAATAGCCCATTTAGACAGTCTCTGGACTGCATGTTTCAACTTACCCACTGCTTTCACTGTCTTGGCCTGTTTTCCTGTTTTCTTTTTCTCCGTAAGGGCCTCTTAGGTTGGCTTGTTCCTGGGCTCTGATCTACAATAGTAACAGACAAATATTAGGATGGCTTAGATAGGATGAAATATTGACAACTACTGTAATTAATACAAGTGAGACTAACTTAGTACTCTATTAATCTTTTAAGTAATGAGTTACAGTAAGAAAACAATCAGCAGAGTTCTTTGCCAGAAGACAGGAGTTTCTGGAAAATCTCATAATGCACAACACTGAGCTCACCATCTGTATCTGAACTTCCATCCTCGCTGTGGGGGCAAAGTGTCTTTATCGGAGACAACAGGTCAGAATCTCCTAATGTGACATATAAAAGGAAGGCATAGTGAAAGCATAGAACTGTATCCGGACAGTAGGGCTAAAGTTATTGATACATGACAGTGTGCACAAGCAGGTATGCATTATTGTCAGAACTTACCCACTGCTTTCACTGTCTTGGCCCGTTTTCCTCTTTTCTTTTTCTCTAAGGGCCTCTTAGGTTGGCTTGTTCCTGGGCTCTGATCTACAATAGTAACAGACAAATATTAGGATGGCTTAGATAGGATGAAATATTGACAACTACTGTAATTAATACAAGTGAGACTAACTTAGTACTCTATTAATCTTTTAAGTAATGAGTTACAGTAAGAAAACAATCAGCAGAGTTCTTTGCCAGAAGACAGGAGTTTCTGGAAAATCTCATAATGCACAACATTGAGCTCACCATCTGTATCTGCACTTCCATCCTCGCTGTGGGGGTAAAGTGTCTTTTCCGGGGTCAGAACATCCCTCTAAAAAACATCACAGCCAAAAACATGACACACAATCCTATTTGATGTGTAAGTGGAAGGTAAACTGAAAGCATGCAGCTGTATATATACAGATCAAGGAATTTACAATTGTGAATACATACTAATACAATCAACTGTTATATCTCACTGACTTATGATGCCTGTTAGCATAGGTTTGTGCTGACACTGTGAAACACGTATTAACTGAATTCTGTGTTTTAGCAGTCTGGTCCTAATGAAGGCCATGTACTGGGCTGGCCTATATTAAGGTGTTTCTGATAGCACCAAGTTAAAAACATTTATATTAGGCCAGAATATTGAGTGACCTCCCAATTTGATATCATTTCCAGTCACAAAGTTCTGAATAAAGTAATTAGGTCTGATCTTGACCATCACACACTCTTGCCAGGATTTGCACCTGGAGTCTTCCACCCACAGGATGGGTGTGTGTTTATTGTTTTTCTTTATTGTTTATTTTTAATATATGCAAACAAACACAAAGCACAACATTTTAATTATGTACAAACGCTTTTTCAAATACACACACACTTAAAAAAATGCCATTTAAATTCTCCCTCCATTGTGCCAAGGAGAGTCCTGAGGCTAGACAATGCCACTTTCCCTTCAGCTGAGTGTGGCCAGTTTCTTTATTTTTTGCCTTCTGACAGATCTTGCAGGTATAATGATATTCATCCTTTGTAATGCGCTTCCGTGGTGGTTCACCCCTAGCCACTCTCTCAGCATCTTCCTGTGCATGTTTCTGCTTCCTCCAAGCGCGCTGCCTAGGCTCAGTAGTAGGGCAAAGTTGGGGATGAGTAACAGGTGGCTGGTTACCAGCAAGCAATGACTGTGGAGGAGGTGGGCAGTGTGGAATTGGTAAGTAGCATCCAGGAGAAGGAAATGGAAGATGTAGTGGAGTGGGTGGGTAGTTAGGAAATGAGTAGAATCCAGGGGCGGGATATGGAGAGGGTGGAGCAGGTGGGTAGGATCCAGGAGGAGGGGTGGGCCATGACCATGCAGGACATTGTGCTACCACTGACCTGTCTGAGGTGCGCCTCCGAATAGTGGATTTCCCCTCCTGATTTTCTCGTTCCTCAAATACCATGGCTTCATGTCCATGCTCTGCAGGAGCAGCTGGAAGTGTCCGCACTTCAGGCAGTGGCTCCCTTGCCAGGTGCACTTGTTTGGGAAGTACAGTGCCCTGCAGCAGCATGTCCTTGTCTGTCCATTTGTCCCTCCTGGGCAGCCTGCAATGGTTAGCGTTACGGTTACAATAATTTTTCAAATTAGTGTGCCAAAATATTAGAAACTCTTCTTAATATAATGCACTCTAGTATCCCTCCACCACCTAATAAAGCAATTACCGGTAGATTCTTTTTGTCTTCCATTTTCAATGTAATGTTTAGTTTTTTTTAAACAGACTGTTTAAAAGAAACTAAACGTTACATGCCTCCACCACCCATTGAAACCACAAAAATAAACTCACAGCAGAATTATCCTCTCTCTGATCGTTTAAACATAAAACCTTATACCCTTGTAAAAGTAGAACTCATGACAGAGCTGTTGCATCAGATTGTACAGGTGTACATAATGGTGTGGCTGGTCAGTGTAGGAGCACTTTTTTTTTTTGCATTTTCATTTTTATAACTTTGATGATTATATGATAAAGTACACAAGACTCACCATGAAGATACTGTGGTGATGTTTATTGGGACCAGAACTAAGTTGGTCTGATCCAGAATAGCTCTGCTGTCCTCCAGCAGTTGTTTGAGGTGGCTGTAGACCACCACAATAATAATAATAATAATCTTTATTTGTATGGCACTTTCCAGCTCGAGAGCACAAAGTGCTACAACAATAAAAACATAGTAATACAATATCAGTTAAAAACACTCATAGACAGACAAGGAGCCAAATAGATATCCAAAGACTGATATAGGCCAGCTACTACCCGGCCGGCTCTCCCACCGGTGGCTTACCCGTGGTTGCCCAGAGGACCAATACACACACTAACATATTAAAACTAGTTAAGAAATAAATTAATCAAATAAATCCAATAGACTGTGGAACAGGCAGAGTTTTGCCCTTTTTGTCCTTTGGTCTATTTTGTGCTTGCCGAAACTCTTTTAAAAGTCTAAGGCAAACACATTCACAGACCCTGTGGACTTCAGGGTCCTGGGCTGCCTGCCCATGAGTCATGAACAGTTTGTGGAAAATAAGCACAATATATATGGCTGTAAACTACGAGATATACAAGGACATTACACTCAGTTTACTAAATTTACTACAAATTGCATAAATTCACCTCTCTGCTGCCTGCTGTCCGGGAGCAGAACCACTCCGCTTCCTGGATGCCCTCCAAGGTCCTGATGTGGTCCTCTTTTTCGCCTTTTGGCTGTATTTTGTAGGTGCCTTATCCATCGGATGGAGAGCTGCATAAAGGTGGATTATGTCGGCCTCCTCTTTTGAGGATAAGGCGGTGATTGTTCTGTTAAGTCCAACAAGGAGGGCTGCCAGGTTATCAACCGCCTCCCAGCCTAAGACCCCCATAGAATCATAGTGGGTGATCTGAAAAATGATGAGAAACAACCACAATCAAATAGTGTGTTTCACTGCACCAGTGAAAAATCTTGCTCTGCATCATTTTTAAACAAAATTTACCTGGCCTGATGTATTGGGACCTGCAGTGCCACAATCCTCCTCCTCCTCCTCCTCCTCCTCTTCCTCTTCCTCTTTCTCTTCCTCTTTCTCATCATTGATCTCCTCGTGTAGAGACAGTGATCCTGAGTCATCATGCTGATTGTTCATCGGGGCCGCCACATGATTTGAGGAGGCAGTAGCATCTAGGTCAGCTGCCAGGCACACGGTTGTGTCAGCTGGACTCTCATCCTCCTCAGGCTGTTCCAGGGGCACTTGGAACATTTCATCACTGTGCTGTGGAATGAGCAGGTCCCCTCTATTGGACTGGGCCAACAAATATTCCACAGCAATGCGTTCGCCTATAATAATTTTTAACAGATATGGGTAAAGGGACAGACAGGGACACACAAATATAACCATAAATCGAAGGGAGAGGATAAGGTATACACTACTTTGGCATTGCCCTGAGAGCCATCTTACCTGTAGGTTTCCCAGGAGGGGTGAATTCTGGTATCAGAGTACAACCAAGGACCCGCTGACTCATGCTATTTAGGTGACACATCAAACGTACATCAAATATCCTGAAAGTTGATGACCCCACCACAGCTACAGCTTCTTTTGCCCAGCTCATGTTCCACCTTGATGCCCCCTCCAACATATACATTTGTGTGTGCATTGCATTACACCTCCATCCTAAGAAACAAAATGCAGTTTCTGTAATTTTCTTTTAAGTGAGAATTACTTCATTGTTGACATGTTTTAATTCCTTATCTGTCTCCATTCAAAATGTGGACATGTGAGAAAATGACAGATAAACACAATTCAGGTAGTACCTGGGATGAGTAATAGATTTTCCTCTAGTGTTGAAACAACAATAGTATATTTTTTTCAGATTCAAAAATGACAGAAGATGCAGCAAGTTAATATTTGGAATTTACCTGGAATGAAAGCACATTGGTGGCGGTGAAAACTCTCCAGCGAGGAGGACCCTCTGCCACACCTAAGGACATCAAGTACTTTTCCACCCTTCTGAAGTGTTCCCGTCTTTGTGTACAATTCTACTAGACCTGCAAGGTCCTGAATGCACTCGAGGTGTTTCTGCTGCACTTCCCACACATGGTGCATGCTGTCTGGATTCACCAGGCGAAGCCCTGTAGTGTCTCTCAGCTCCCACACTGATTCCAACATTCCTGAAATCATGGCCCTGATCTTCTCAACCTTGAGTGTTCTCCGTCTGCAGTGTTTTGCCAGTTCACCTGTACTGATGCTGGACATAATCTGTGCATCAGTGGGAGCCTGTCCACCGTGGCTGCTCTTCCATTCCCTTTTCTTAGCCTCTTTGAGCTGTTCTACATCCTCTTGATTCCACTCAAAGACACAGGAGGAAAGTTTTGAACAAAAAGTACCATATAGAGGGTGGTGCTCTGTGGTAAGGCCGCAGTTAAACCTTCGCATGAAGTGGAAGATGTCCAGTCTTACCACAGACTTCCATGGCCTAAAGAGGTTCAGCACTGGAGGCACACCTGTTGAAAAGTAATTGCAAAAATTAGGAAACATGTTTTAAAATTGAATATTGTTTAAATAATAATTGTATTCATAATTATTTTTGTATTACCATTAAATGATGTTGGTAATAACACACACTACAATCCCACCTGACTGGCTGCAGCAGTCCCGGTCAACATAGATCACATCTGGCTCAGGCTCCCCCGCATCCTGGTAGAGCTTAACGATGCCCTGGCACAACTCCTCCAGTCCTGCACCTTCGCCTGTTGTCAAATCGCTGTTCAGAACCTGACCAAGCTCATTGCCAATGTTTGTCATCCATGCAGCTGTGTCTCCAATACCACCGGCCAGCTTCTTGGTGACCTGAAAAACAGACATAATTTTCTAAAGAAAACTGAAGAATATATTAAGCTTAATCCTAAATGTCCCTAAAATTCCTTATGATGGCAGCATAAAATCAATTGATTATATTCCATTAGGTTAATACAAGTGGAAATAATGCTAAGAATCCTGTTCTATTCTACCTTCTTTGTAGAGTCCATCTTAAGGATTCTACCATAGGTAGAAGTGATGACACCTTTCCTTTAATTTCATCCAGATGGCTGAGGATGTCGTTAGAATGGACAGTTTCAAACCATTGGGCAAGTGGAAGGGGCCTGAAGGGTGGAGGAGGAGGATATACAGACACAGATGGGATGAGGGCAGCCTTCTTCAAATCTAGCTCACAGTCAGAGAGATACTCTATGGTCTGTCGAGCCCACTCCTCGCTGTGCACTTCTTCTAGTGCTAACTGGAAGTAGGAGGAGCTGTTACCACTGGTCCTTGGTCTGAGGAAGGTGACACATTTCCTGTCCAGTGCTAGCTGTGTAGTCAACACTGCTGGAAACAAGTTCCTGTGTGCCACATCCAGCTGGGCAAGGATGTCCTGGCTCCAAGGGCATACAGGTAGCTTGCAAGTACTACAACGTGGATAGTCTCCACCCACCAAGTAGTAGCGGCTGTCCATGTCAATCACCTCCCTTACCTTTGGGTAGATTCCAGAATGGTGCATTTTCCGGCTGCACTGTGGACATTTTAGAGGAATACCCCACATTCTCATTGGTGCCCAGATAAACATCCTCTGCCTGAAGTACCACCCAGGCTCAGGAGATGGGCTTCAGAGGATACAACCAGTTTGCCTCAATTTTCTGCCTCAGCTGGCCTGTTGGCTCATACAAACACCTTGCAATCCACACCCGGTCTGCTGGCTGAAGAACTCTTTTAAACTGACTGGGAAGAAACCCCTCCCAGTCAATAGGAGCCTGATGAGGAGGAAGTGGTGTAGATGGTGCAGGTCGTTGTGATGGTGCAGGCTGTGAAGGTGTGGTCAGCTGTGATGATGTGTTCAGTTGCGGAGATTGGAGGACATGAGGAGATGGCGACAACCTGGGTGACAGAATTGGCTGAGAAGTTTCAATAGAACCTTGTGTTCTGTGGGATGGAGCCAATAGGGCACCGTAGTGGTCAGATTGAATGTGCTCCAGCAGCCCTATAGCTCCCTTAACCTTGGCCCCACAGGTGTCACATCTCTCTTCAGCATGGTTGTTAGAGAGATGCTTTGTGAACTGTTCTGCATCCACAATCTCACTACACAGGGAACACTCCAGTCCCTGTCCGACCCCCTGTGAGCAGCTGCCTGTCTCTCTCTGTTCCTGCCTTCATCCTTACTTGTTCTGCTGACTGGGGGAAGGGAAAGAAGTTTCACACTGAAGACAGTGATACTATTTGTAATAAATTATTTTATCAATAATCCTAAAATATGTTTTTTATGAAGAAATGTGCACATTGTGGGTATGGATCATCAAATCTACTACATGTTATGGTTACTTATCATGTCCTAATAACTCATCATATACCTACCTTATGAAACCCACAAGAACAGACAATCTGTCTGCCAAACAGGTCCACTTTACTGCGGCTTTGCAGTGGACAGGCATCGATACGCTCCAGGGCGTCTTTCCATTTTTTCCCACCCGTGCCTGTGGTGGTTACTGTTAACGTATCATAGATAGAATAAATTGAACATTCCAAGAATATTTTCCACCCAACTCATAAAGACAATATGGACCGGTGAGCCGAGACTACGTTAACTAACAATTACACAACCAACTCAACCAAAAGAAATTAACATCCAAACGTAAACTACACAGTATACAAAGCTTATTTCATTTGTCTGCCGTTTAGCAAAGATTACCTGTAACCTCCAACAGCGGGATGTCCGGTCAAAATCGCCACAGAATAGCCGCCACTACTTAACAGAGAAACATCCGTGCGTGCGATGTAAATGCTGATTGGCTCTTTTGCCCCCTGTTTGGAGTGTTCGGATCTGCGATAGGAAGTGTTCGGACTTTTGCTTTGAACTGCTCGGACTTTGTTAGGAAGTGTCTGGACCTGCTTTGCAGTCCGTTTACTACAAGGTGCAGCCGGCCATTTATGTTGACATCAGCCTGATATCTGTAGATAGTTGTTAGCTAGTGTTAGGCCCTGGGCAGGGATATACTGAATACAGTAGAATCCACACACTGTTCACTTAGTGCCCAGTTCTTAATTCTCATCTTGTACCCAAAGTTAATATCTCTTCACTAAACACAAACAGAGCTTAGATCAGCATGCAAAGTCCTTTCTCAGTAAATGCCTCCTGTGCAGCTCACCATCTTGCATCAAAACATTTCTGTAAATTGTGGTGGGTCTATATAGACTGTAACTACTGTGGTCAAAGTTTATGGAACTGTTGTGATTCAAGGCGGTTTATACAGAAGGTATGATTTATTTATTTTTTTTAAATTTAAATCATTTATGGCCATGCTGTAATAACTCAATTCCACAGAGGACATATTTTACATGCAGCTCTAACTGAACCACTTACATGCATGCGCAAAGCAAAAAATGTCTCGTCTTTGTCTGACAGACAATATTTAGCTTAAATATAAAGGGGATCAATCCGTTTGTTGAAGCCTCCTGTTGATTTCTAAGCAAAAAAATGTCTGTAACAGAGAAAAAAATATCAATTTTCATGAGGAACCGTCCTGGCATTCCCGGATCAGCTCCGCGACCCCTCTGCCCATGGCGTCATAGCCATCACGGAGCTGGGCCATCTCCCCGGCTATACGGACCCGCTCCTCACCTTCCCTCCGCAAATCCTGCGGCCACCTCCTCAAACCCTCTAGCCACCTCCTCACTCCTTCTGGCCAGATCACTTGTAGTAATCTTACTTTCCATTGTTTATTTCTGAAAGTTGTGTAAAAGAAAGTATACTTTATCTTATGAGCTCATTTTCTATACCGCTTAGTCCCAATGGGGTACACCCTGGACAGGTCGCTGGACCATCTGTGTCTTACCTCCTGTCAGTACTTTTTGGATAGCCTCGCTATGGAGCCATTGACTAAAACCATCTACTGTGGAGAAACTATTATTTGAATAAAAATGCCTAAGTCACACAAGCACACCCAGTGTACACCAAGCACAATCAAAAAACATATATTAAACTGTAACATTAATTACATCCACGGCCTCATTGAAGCCTGTAAATATTTGCTCTGTCCAGTCATTTGAGATCTATAATTGTAAATTTCAAATTCTTAGGAATTCTTGGGAAAAAAGATTACTTAGCTGGTCAACATTTCATTTAAGATACTTTATAAGGCAAGGAAGAAAAACAACAGACACGTGTAAAATGAAGTTAGATTTCAGCTTTATTTAAGTAAAATCCACGGTACAACAAAACTCAGTGCACACGCATGGTGTGTCAGCATCACCTTTGCAAGGCTGTACAACAACCACTGCACCAGCAGGTGTCACCCACGTGCTCAATGAATGAAGCTTCCAGTAATGAACCAATTTTCAATACAATGGTCCAAAAGGGTTCAAAGTTTCATGGAGCCTCGTTTGGCCATCACTACTTCTACTCCAGCATGAAGTCATGATTCCAGCTGAAAAAAGAAAAAGTTGGTTAAAAAAGGTCATCCTCCTTTCAGTCCTCCACAGGTGCCTTCTACACTGAAAAAAACAGTAATGCAAAGCAGAGCAAAGAGTGTGAGGTTGAAGTGGAGAGAAGAGAGAGCATGACTTTTGCAGTTCTCACTGTCACGGGGACCCTGTCATGACTGGGTCCAAACAGCATGCACAAGGATGAGAAGAGCTCCACAACCTCTGGCTGCCTTTTGTTAATGACAAGACCACACAACAAAGAGATCCTCAGACCCAGAATGATTAACTTGAAGAGTCTTTACATAACTCTACCTCTATTTTCAACACACAATCTCTCTCTATGTGTGTTATCTTGTCTTTCTTTCTCAAGACAAAAGAGTTGAAAGTCCAGAAACTGCTAGATTGTTCTGCCACCTAGTGGTGAGAAGTGGCTTGTTGCTGCTTTTCCACTACAGACCATTATAAAGAGCTCCCCAGGGGAGAAGTTTCTGCTGTTTTAATTCCAGAAGGAACAGCATCATGGTGACCACACGGAAGGAGACACAAAATGGTGGAAAATAGGACTGGACTGGTCAGGAGCAGGCAGGTCAGAGGTCCACAAATATAAACATAGGAGCTGCGCAAGTAAAATGATATAATGACGACATGTTATAATGATAGGATACGTATGCTACATTTTATTTTATTTCATTTGTTTTAACATTATGGGGAAAACATTTGACAATTTTGGGGACAGCTTTAAAAAAAAAAAAGAGAAAAACCTATTGTAACCAGCCAAAAAGGGGGTAACGATTTAAGTTCATTCCTTTCTGAGCAATGTTTATATTTATTTTACGCTTATAAGTATTTTAGGAAGACATGGCTCATTAGATTTTGACTGAAAATTGCTTTACTGTTATGCCAAAAAGGGGGTCCTTATCATGAATTTCCACTTCAAAGGCAGCCTCACAAGCTGACCTTCAGAAGTGGCAGAAAAGGGAGACAACCTATAATGAAACAGAACTATATGAATGATCAGAAGGGAAACCCAGCCTACCAAATAGTAGTCTTTTTTTAGATGTGCTGCAATTTTGAGACATGGACAGTCATCCCTCAAAAAAGGGGGAGATAGATAGGGACAGGAACAGCCATGCTAGTGTTTATGAATTTTCAAACTACTCTAACATTTTTGTTGACCGTACAATATGGGCTTGCCACAAGAACTAAAAGAGGCCAGTTTCCAAAACCACTACTTCCATTTCAACACATCTGCATGGACTTCATAAAATTAAACAAGTGTGAGGGAAAAGAAATTCTGCCTGGTAATAATAGACATATTGAAGTGCTTCCCACAACTCATAACCCCCAGATATGAAATACTTGAAAATTATATAGTGACAATGGAACCCAAGTTGTACACTGTGCAATATCATTGTTACTCCAAAACTTTAGACTTTGACCTGAAACATGCATATCATCCACAACCTGCAAGGATAGTGGGAAGAGAGAGTAGCACTCTTAAAGCACAATTGAGAAAAACAGGGGAAATGATGTTTACGGTTTGGTCCCATTTTACCTCACTGAAGTAGTGCATTGGCACAAACCTACAAGGTCCCTCAGATCTTCAAGTCAGCATTTTTCGAAGTTCCTAGAGCCTGATATAAATGTGTATTTTTACTGTTGCAGCCCCTAAATTGTGGAACAGTCTGACTTCTAATGTTAGGTCAGCTACTGACCTCAGTGCTTTTAAATCATTGTTTAAAACATTTATTTGGTTCAGCTTATGAAAAACAGTAGGCCTGATGCATTCCTTTTGTTTCCTTTTGGTTTTAATTTGTTGAACATATGTTAACTGTGTATCTGTGATATTGTGCTTTTATTTTTATTTTGGGGGCTGATCTTAATTACTCTATTTTAGTCATCTATTTTGATTCTATTCTTCTATGTAAGGTACTCTGGTCAGTTGAATTTTTTAGTGCTATATACATACATTTGATTTGACTTGATTTGATACTGCAAGGCAAAGCACCGTTAGCAATTATATAGTTTGTATTTGTTCTGCTGTGAGACTACAATTAGGAACAGCCCCCCAGTCAGCTGAAAGGGTTGGCAGACTACAGGATTACCGTGTATACCATAAGGGCAAGACAAGTCTTTTTCTCTAACCATTGAACAATGTTAATCTTTCTTTACTGTTTCCACCGGAGAGACAAAGGAGACATTCCTCCATTATCAGCCAATATCCTTAAAATTATACCTGCTATGTTACCGGCAAGAATGCCCACCACCTGCCACCGGCCTGGTGCAAAGAAACCTTCAACATCACTATCCTGCCACCCGGTCTGTGAACCAAACCACCTCAAGGGCAGACACATGGTGGACTTGCGGATACAGCAAGCTGAGACCAAGACTCCCCCCACTGTAGCAGGGCAGCTGCACCCTGATGTCCCTTCACACACCGCCTTGAGAGAAGACAAGGAGCTAAGGGAAAGCTGTTATCTGCATCCCACCTACATCGTAGGACCAGGAGAAAAGGCAGGCCCCAGAGGAACGGCTAATAACAGAGTGTACATAGATGAAATTGGAATAAGAGTTCAAAGTTAAAAATTAAATAGAAACAGAGTTCGAATCTTTTCTTTCCCGGTGGTTCACAGTAAATGAAGATGTAGATTAGATTACTATTGCAGGACATGTTATGCATGATTGGCACTCTGGTCAAATAGGATGAATTTACTGTCGATTGCTCAGCTTATTAATTTCCTATTTTTGTATTTGTTTTTAATTTTTTTCCATTTTGCATTGAAAAAAGAGAAATATGAACGATTCATGCTCTGATTATTAGGATGACCTTACCGTTGATCAATTTTCCATTTTTCGGTTGTTTGCCTTATTTGTTCTTTTCCATCTTTTATTGTTTTGAATTTATGTATGGTTTTGCATTTTATTTTTCCATTTTGATGAAGATTGCTTTATTTGTATCTTTCCATTTTTGCGTTATTCATTCTGCTTATTTCTTCCAGTTGTTTGTGAATTGAAGAATG
>NW_018127909.1:533526-566775 GCF_001952655.1 Monopterus albus | reverse complement strand
CTCCTCAGAGCCTTCCTCACCTCATCCTTTCTAATCTTTGCTACTTCCTGCTCTACAATATTCACCTCTTCCCCCCTTCTTTCCCTCTCATTTTCCTCATTCATTAGTTCATCAAAATACTCCTTCCATCTTCTCTGCACACTCTCCTCACTTGTTAGCACCTTTCCATCTCTGTCTTTAATCGCCCTTATCTGTTACACATCCTTCCCATCTCTGTCTCGCTAATCTGTACAAGTCCTTCTCGCCTTCCCTCCTGTCTAACCTGGCATACAACTCATCATATGCTTTCTGTTTGGCCATTGCCACCTCCTTCTTCACTTTACGCTGCGATTTCTTGTAATCCTGTCTACTGTCTTCAGTCCTTTCTACGTCCCACTTCTTTTTAGCTAGCCTCTTCCTCTGAATGCTGTCCTGTACTTCCTCATTCCACCACGTTTCCTTATCTTCTTTCCTCCTTCCAGTTACCATGCTTTCCTGAACTGTTGCTTTTATTCAGACATTTTAGTCACTCTCTCCAAGTACAACAAAGAAACAGATGACATGTATTCTAGCGCCCTTGCAGAAATATTTCCCTGATGCGTCTGCATGAAATTTAAACTCTCTCTGGCTGTTTTTGAGAAAATCTATGTGCTTTCACACAAAGCTGGAATGGCAATATTATTTCCTGTTCCCATCTTTATGCATTTATTTATATCAATTTATTTACATACCCAAGAAACAGATTAAAATTATATATTTTGTAGACTGGACAGGATTATTTTTGATTCCACATCAATGAGGGTTTGGGCAATACCTTTGGAATTTGAGGGTTGTCAAATGACAGTGGTTAAAATGGTCAATATGTATCAGTTCCACAGGTCAGTGGAAGAGTTATTCCTGTGACTCAAACGTATGTAATACATGAGTCATAAACTGGGGCTACCCCACCCTTTGGAAAATGTAACTTCAGTTTAGGTTACATAAATGTAGCTGGCCTGATAAATATACTTTCAGAGAATAATGCTGGTTCTGTGAAATCCCATTTGAGTTTTCTAGTGCTTTACATATGATTTCAATTGTGGAATTGAGTTTATTCTAACTCATATATTTATATTAAAATCATCCTTCCTCAAATTAATTAATTATACCTACTATCAACTATTATGTGAAGATTCCATGGCAGGATTGGGTAAAAAATTTCTTAAGGCACATACCTGCATTGGTGTCACAGCCATCACGTCATGGACCTGATACCAAAAAAGATGTAAAACTTATTTTATGCTACATTTTAAATATTTTAAACAAAATAATACTGGGGACAGGCAACAACGAATAATGTATTCTACAGTGCTATTGTCATGTTTTAGTAACAGTTCATCTTTTCACAACATTTAGACACTACATTTAAAAATTTCATACACTTATTTCAGATTTAAATGACTGAATCTGTCCTTCCTACATAAATAAGGACATGAGGCAAACAATTAGAAACCTCTCATTAACTATGGTCAGTCCTAAAACACAACCTGGTTAACACTTCTGTGACACTGACAAAAGAAATAAAACTAATATGTAAAACCCACATTAGTCACAATTTAGCTTCACTCTCCTGTCAGACTGCTGAAGTGCTCAGAATACGTTTCTTTGGTAGTTAACATTTTTGAGATCATCATATGTAAATTTATTTGCACAACATGCTGTCTGGAACCTTGTCTTGATATGAAAAGTATTACTACTTGACAATTACTAGCATAAAACTTTCTAGCTTGTATATTACCATTACTTGACAACATTCTGCATTAAAAAGTCTGAGTGTTTTTCCTGGCAAAATAATGTTGCACAGACACCAATGACAGAGCAAAAATTTAAGATTTTGAAACTTACCTGAACAGAAGGTGTTTCTGAAAATCGCTTCTCACATTTTTCGTGATGCCTTCTCAATGTCCGCATTCTCTGTTTAAATCTCTGCAGGGCCATGCTATTTGTTTCCATCGACGCAGTTTTCTCATTGCTGCGCAGTGCACTTCTCCAAGCATGGGGGATGGGCAGGTTAACGGGGCAGCAGACCTGCAGGTGCAGGGGGGAGTGGCCCCTCCTCTTGATGGCCCATTAATTAAGGCTGAGCTGAAGGCAGCAAGGACACCACAATATTCTGCACTTCTCAGCTCTCACTCGTTGGCCTATTTTACAGGCCAGAATGTAGAAAATAAGGTATTAAAAGTAAAAGAAACCGAATCTTTCAGATTAAATATAATATTGGTTTACAGTTATCGAGGTATCGTGTACTTTACTTGGTGCAGCTGCTAAAAGTAGAGTTAATTCCAGTTACTCTGCGTAGGGCAAGGCAGTTGAATTCCTCTCAATAAATTCTTATCTTTGCCTTTCTCCAGAGCCATTTTTTCCTATAGGCTATATAAGCAAGGCCATAGAGCCCTGCACTTTTTTTTTCTTTTTTAAGGGAAATCATCCTGGTCCAGTCATTATTCCAGTGCAGGGCTTCAGACTGCGAGTGATCAGTTAAATTTTACGACCAGATTTATTTAAGGTGCAGCTGAATTCATTTCAAAGGCAGCACTTGGTGTGACTACTCAATTAATGGGGGTTAAAAAACAGCAGCTGTCCTAACGTCACTGTAGAAATTATAGGACAGATACAAAAGACAGATGCCAAGCACATAAGCAAACCATCTCCATCATGCTGTCATAGCAACATTAGTCCACAAGGCCATCACTTTCCTTCTCATGGAACAGACAGACTTTCTATCTGTTAAATACTAACTGTGAGATGTGAGACGTGTCCTGGTCGTGCTTTTAATCCTTCAAGTCTATTGTTGCCCTCTGGTGTATTTAGTGAAGTGTAATCTCCACAGACAACTGTTTGAATCACACAAATTCCTGTTATGTACACCTTGCAAACTTTATACTGGTATCTGCTATGACTGATCCAGGTGCTTGTGTCACTCTGAGGTTTCTGGTTCCACTTCCCCCCACCGTCTATAGCAAGCTAGGGAAATGAATAAAATTAATAAATCCATACATTAAAACATTGCAGATTTCAATGTAGATTACATGAAAACAATTTTTGTACAGTAGGCCAACATTTATCCTGTCAGTCAGCCTGGTGAAGACAGTTTATCCAGTGTCACCAGTATGAAATGTTGGTGTGGAGCCCTGTTCTTGCTTTGGATAATGTTATTAGGCTTTTTATATCATATTGGATTCAGTTTATCTAGAGTAATGCTAGCTAATTGTCTTCTGAAATCTAAAGGTAGGCAATATGATCTCAAATACAGTAATAGTATCTGCCAAGCTGTGTGGATTGAAATAATATGATAAAAGCACCTTGTTGGTATTTACATAAAGATATTCAACATTGCCCTATTGCAGGGGTGTCAAACTCAATTGCACAGGGGGCCAAAACTCAAAGCACACTTTAGGTCGCGGGCCATACAGGATAAAAATTTATTAAACAAACTAACACTGAACGTTTTTTTTAACATAAATATGAATCGAAACAGACAGGATACAATATTATTCCAAAATAAATAAACTTGAACTTAAAATCAGCAACCGTATTTCTGCTAAGGCTTACATTTGCAAACACCTGCTTTTTGTCTGGACACAAGACGTCGCACACTTTCATCATGCAGCTCTTGTTGGGTAAAATGATTAACAAAGTTATACTCTAGGATTGGTTCTAACATTTGATTGAAGTAAGTACTTATTTAGTAGAAGATTGACACCATGACTGTTGTTCATTTAGAAAATAAGTTGCTGTATGGACACTGAAAACTTTGTGTGATATTGCAGGCTCTTGAGATTAAAAGTCTGGTGCACTGAGTAACTTTCCCAGGTCTAATCATCCCACAGGCTTTCATTAGATTTGTTGCCTTTTCTACAAGAGTTCATTATTCCCTCTGAGCTTTGAAGCCAGGGGAGTTAGGGTTTGATAAGATACTAAGATTTACACCAAGGTTATAGTCAGATATTGGTCTAGAAGAAACAGCTGCCTGGTAAAATAGCTATTTTCATACACACACACACACACAGGCAGTGCTAGGTTTTCCTCCCTCTCTAGGAAAACTGTCTTTCTTGATTGGAGCAGAAGGGGCCTTGGGAAATGGACAGATGGACCAATGGAACAGCACGAGAGGCACCAGATCAACCCACATTGCACATTTCAAAAATTGTATAAGAGATTGGGTTTCAGGCAGGTAGGTGTTCCCTCTTGTCCTGAAGACGAGCTGAACGGTTTTGCTGTTTAGGGTCAGGGCTTCAGATAGAGACGGAACCCAGAGCTCTGTAAATTGCTTTATTCGATAGTCTATTCAATTGTGATAATAAATGTTTAAAATTGATACTTGACTCCGATTATTCTTCATAAAAGAACACGCTGCAGCCCCAACTCACCTTATCTGATGTCCCCTGTCCTTCTCTAGCATCCACATCCAGATCATGTCTCTCTGCACTTGTTCACGTGGTTATCTGTTGACAGACTCCTCTCCTCATCCATAACGCATCACAAATAACATTCTGCTGAGCTGACACGTTAGTAACTCTCCCACTTCAATTCCTCTGATCTGTCTCTACACTTTGCTGGTAATAATGTTGTTTCACTAACATTATTTCAACTCGACTGGCCTCACACTTCACTTCCTGTCTTTAACCTTTTTTTTACAACGGCGACAGATGTGTTTAATTAATCACTAACTGCCTTTATTCATTAGAGCAGAAGGGACCTTGGGAATGGATGGATGGACCAATGGAACAGCATGAGAGGCACCAGATCAACCTACTTTTACACATTTCAAAAATTGTATTAAAGATTGGGTTTCAGGAAGAAAGGCGTTCCTCTGTCCTGAAGGCAGACTGAACGGTTTTGCTGTTGATGGTCAGGGCTTCAGATAGAGACGGAACCGAGTGCTCTGTAAATTGCTTTATTCGATAGTCTATTCAATTGTGATAATAAATGTTTAAAAGTGATACTTGACTCATAAAAGAATACGCTGCATTCTTCAGAAACTCTCCCTTGGTAAATGGCTGGGTTCATTTAGCTATCTCCTCTGCCACAATAAAACTTGCTTTCACAGCAGCTTCACTGTGTGATTTCGCTTTGGTGAAAACATCTGCTGTGACGTCAGATTCCTCTTCAACTCCTCTACCTTCTGTAGCTTCTGCTCTGCATTCACTTTTTCAGCTTGTTACAGGTCACTGTGCACCAAGACAACCAGACACAGGGACAGTTTCTTCCCCCAGGCTGTCACTCTGATGAACACTTAACCAATGACAGTATGATTGGACAATAACCCTCAGTGCAATACCTGTAAATATACCTCGTACAGATTATACAGACTCATACAGGTCTCTAGTTCTTAAGTACTCTGTTTTATCCCTATTTACGTCATCTTAATGAACATTCCTTTGTTGTCTGCATTGTTTACTGTCTGTTTAAACTGCTTATTTTGCATTGTTTGCACTGTTTGTTGATGTTGATGTTAATACTGCTATTTTGTTATATTACACAGCCTTATGCTGGTTTACTGTTTGCACATTGAGAGCCAATGTACCAGAGTCAAATTCCTCGTGTGTCCATCACACCTGGCCAATAAAGCAGATTCTGATTCTGATTCTCTTCCTCAGCCAGAGCATCGTTCCCACCTGGTTTAAGCCCACGACCATCTCCCTTCCCAAGAAGAGCCCGGTCACCTGCCTGAACGACTACAGGTCAGTGGCACTCACCTCAATTATTATGAAGTGTTTTGAGAGAGTGGTGCTGGCCCGCATTCAGAGCAGTATACCGGACACCCTGGACCCCCTGCAGTATGCCTACCGGCCGAAAGGGGGGGGGGGGGTCAGTGTGAGGGCCCACAGATGATAAGAGCCTGGCTGGAGATGTGTGGTTCTCCATGGGTGAAGCAGAGTGCAGTATGGCCTGTTTGGGACTTAGAAAAATTAATGACCTGTGGTCCTGGTAATCAATATTGGGACTTGGAAAAATTTCTGTGTAGTACCAGAGGCATGAAACTCCATTTGGAGTAGCAGGGGCACGAAGTTATGGCCGGGCAGTTTTGAATTGTGTAACCTGGGGGGGCAGTGCTTAAGTGTGGGTACACAGGTTCAACCGGTGCGCCCGGGTGCCTGGAGCTCTGGGTCACCGATAGAGCTAGCCGGTTCCTTTCCCCCAACTATAGAGCTCCATTCCCGTGGTACTTCCTGGTGATAACAAAGCATAGAGTCCCTGGGGCTTTTGTTCAGACTATTTATATGTAAATATAAATGTATAGTCCACATAGGTTCAGGTCAACAGCTTTTTTTTTTTCCTTTTGTCAGTTTTCTTTCAGTAAAAATCTAAAAAAGGGTCAATTTGACCTGGTCGCAACACAAGGGTTAAATTTGATTGTATTTTAATTGTATTATAAAAATAGTATATGGTATGCATCTCTGCATTTAAAACAGGGTAGTTTTGCAGACATCTAAACTTTAGGTTTTTTCAATCTTACATGTCACTTGCTAAGTTTGCTTAACACCAGTAACACTGAAAGCAATGCTTGTCAAAGTCCTCTAATCTTGATTTACCTATTTTAATTCACCCACTCCATTGATAGAAGCTTGATAAACAATTTAGCACACAAAATTAGTCACAACTGGCTATATTTTTACAACATAAATTAAAAATGAACTACAACAATTTCCTTTTTTGAGACATGATGGAGTTGTGGACATTATTCTTTAAATCTTTCCAGTTGCAACTGCCCAGTGCTGGCTCTGCTTCAAGTGCCTTGAGGTAGACCTCTTTACCAGGAAGTCTTTGCATAGTGATGTTTGTTTTTGCTGAGTAACTGTAGGTCCACAGCTGAAATAGAAATGACAAATGTGATAGACATTCTCAATACTGTTAAATCAAAAATTTATCTGGTGATCTAATTTGTAATGTGTTGTTAATCCACATCTACTGTAATTAATACTACTCAAGTCTGAGAACTGAGCAGTACCTGTTAAAATCTTTGAATCTTTTTTTTTTACTTTGCCATTTCTATTGAGCAGATAACCAAACTCAAGTATCATAGTGCTGTTTTGAGGTATATTTGTGTTTCACTACACTTCAGATGGAAATATTATACTTTGTACTCCACTATGTTTATCTGACAGTTGTAGATACTATTCACTTTGCAGAATCAGATTTTTACATACAGAAGAGTATGATCAACTTCTCAAATATGCTTTATATAGTAGATTAAACTCTCCATCTAATAATTTTAAATGTTATTGTTTAAACAGCAGTTAAAATAAGAAAACCACAGCCCATGAACATGACATCTGTACAAAATTAGAAATGTGTATATAGCCTAATATGCAGGTGAAAGTAATTCAAAAATAAGTTGGTGTTTAACATTTGAATCCTGAATGGGTATATTTGCTAATGTGACATTTTCTGGGTTAAGTTTGCAGAGGGTCAATAAGTTTAAATCCCTTAGTTTTGGACAACCCAAGTCTAAACAGGGAACAGTAAGGCAAAATCTGACATTGTGAAATCACTCCCTATTCACTTCGGTATATCCTAATGTGCAGTAAATAGTTAACTCAGAAGTGATCAAAAAATGAGATTTTGGACACTAACTAATCATCAGCATTTTGTGTCATCACTAACAGCTATAGAAGTTTTCCCTCTAAAATGAGGAGTGTTGCATTGTGGGATTGTTGGCAGATAGTAATATACATGCCATGTTGCACTACTTTTATGATTTTTTTGAGTGCAATGTGGTGCACTCATTTACACACACAGCTTTAAAAACACCACAACATGACATGGAAAGCAGGGAGTAATTTCGGACATGGCCTTAAACGCCCATTTATGCCAATGCGAACAGACAAAATATTATCTAAGAGTAACACAATACAATTCATTAGGTACAAATGGTAACATGTCCTGCAATATGCCATAAAATCTGATTCAACAGCTCATAAACACTTTCAACAGAAACTGACCATTATCACCATCAGCGTCCTCAGTCCCATCCTCTTCACCCATGACTGTGTCACCTCCCACAAGGATAACATCATCCTAAAGTTCGTGGACAACAGGTCGCATCACTGACGAAGCAGCCTAGAGGAGGGAGGTGGCCAGTCTGGTGTCATGGTGCAAGGACAATAACCTCACCCTCAACACGGACAAGACAAAGAAGATGATAGTGGACATGAGGAAGGAGAGGAGATCTCATCAGCCACTGTTCATCTGGGAGCTCGAAATGGATAGGGTGAGCAGCTTCAAATACCTGGGCGTCCACATCAGTGAGGACCTCGCTTGGACAAATAACACCACACAGCTGGTCAAGAAGGCCCAACGGCGGCTCTACTTCTTGAGGAGGCTGAGGAGGTTTGACATGTTGCCTAGGATCCTTTGCAACTTCTACAGCTGCATCACTGAGAGCATCTTGACCAGCAGCATCACTGTCTGGTATGGCAGCACTACTGCTATGGACCGCAAGCGCCTGCAGAGAGTGGTAAAGACTGGGGTGAAGATCACCAGGACTCCACTACCCTCTCTGCAGAGCATCTACCACCACAGGGTGTGCAGGAAAGCTGCCTCCATCCTCAAAGATCCCACCCACCCCCAGCATGGACTGTTCACCTCCCTAACCTCTGGCTGGAGGTTCAGAAGTGTGAAATGCAGGACCTCCAGACTGAAAAACTCTTTCTTTCCCTCTGCCATCAGACTCCTAAACAGCTAACAGGAGTTTATTACCAGGAAATACTTCATGTAATTCCACCTGTACTCTTTACATGCTCAGTTGCACATACATAATTGCACACTCACTGCTGACTATTGCACATACAGCTCCTCAGGAGCATACATAATCTCTTATTGTGTGCTTATTAGATTTTGTATTATATTTCTTTTCTCTCACTGTTTAAAGTGCCTTTAGATTTGTGCTACTATTTATCTATTTTTCACTTGTGTTGTTTGGCATTCAGTGTGAACAGCAAAGTATGAATTTCATTGTGCAGGAAAACACGTTTCCTTACTGTGCATGTGACAATAAACACTTTGAACCTTGAACCATCATGAACGGAGGATTTTTGCAGGACTGTGATAGTTTGTAGTAGATTTTTTTTCTTGGTGTACCTAATGAATTGACAACTGAGTGTAAGTATAGGATCGGTGACCTTGTCCCACTTACTAATTACCGTTTGTTTTAATGCATTTGTTACTCAGTATTTCCTCTCTGAGAAGTCATGACTGCTTTTCACTCAGGTGTTATGTCCTGATATCAGTGTATGTAGGATACATGAGATGATGGCTTATAGAGGCATGACTCTGCAAATATGTACAGATAATTAATGGGCCAATCTGCTGCCTACTGTCTGTTGTCAAAGGTGACAGAGTACATGATTCTGCCTTTGTAGCCAGAGGCTCTTCTATAAAGGTCCACGTTACAGACCTTCTTGTCAATGACACAACACTTGTTTCAAGACTTCTGACTGGCCACTGAGTGTAAAACTGCCCAGTGATCCAGTCCCATATTTGGGAGGTGAAGGCACTGCCACTAATATATTTGAACACTGCAGTAGCGCAGTCTGCTATAACTGAACATTACTGTTCACACGTGACTGTTTCAGACTGTCCTCATCTCAGCCATGGCCCCAGGGGACAGACCTATGAGACACCCCAGAACTAAATATTTATTTTCTGTGTTGCCATTGTGCACGTTTGCCGTAGTTTTGTCTCTTTGTCAGGTTCCGCATAATTGTAACAGTTTTATTGACTTTCCAACAAGAAGTGTTAATAGTCACTTGAAATACAGCATACGACACATTGGGCCCCTGGGCCTGTGGAGGCACCTTCAGTTGCCAGTCTGAATTTAAAGGCTGAAAAAAAGCCTTAAGCAACACCGGTACAATTTGCATAAATGTGTTTTTATAATGAGGAGGCTGCAGCAGTTTGGATCAGGCTGAACTGGATTTCAAATATCCAGGTGAAGGATGTGAAAACACTGCAAGTATCTAGGAGTGGCAGCATTGAGGTCTCATGATACTAACTCTGCTCTGAGCAGTGTTTGTATCCTTTCAGGTGTAATTTTAGCCCATTCCTCGTGGCCTACTTGTTCCAAGTTTACCAGATTACTTGGCTGTCTGCTATGTACAGCCCTCTTCAAATCGATCAACAGGTTTTCAATGATTATGTAACTGAAAGAGGTGCTGGGAAACTTGCTTGGGAGCTACATAATAAAAACAAACAGAATCAGATTAACCATAGAAAATATAATAATCTGACTTTATTGACCCTGGTGGGAAAATCAGAAATTATCCCCTACATAATTCAAATTATAAGCATATATAGTAGTTAAAATTAAGTCCACATTTGCCAGCTGCAACCTTAAATGTCATATACACATAATGCATCAATAATTATAATCCATTAATACACATTAATGTGAAGTATGTTATTCTGCATAGCAAGCACTTTTACTTTAAGTATATTTTGATGCCAGTGCTTTTGCACTTTTAGTTAAGTAACATTTTGAATGCAGGACTTTTACTTGTAACTGAGTATTTTTACACTGTGCTATTGCTACTTTTATTTAAGTAAGCAATTTAAGTACTTCGTCCACTACTGTCTGTAGATACTTATTCCCACAGCAAATATATTCCCAGTGTGACAGTCAGTGAGACAGCCAATAAATGCAGCTTCATTATGGTAATAAAGTTCAGTTTTTTAATCAGTTTGAACTTCTCATTTTAGAGGTGGTGCCTCTTTTGTTTTTTTCCAATACAAAGCCTGACAGCAGCACTTTTTTAGTAAATAAAAACATACAATTTCACTGTTTAGTGCTGAAAAATGAGCTGCAAAATGAGCTTCTGATTTTGATTCTGCAAAACCTTAGTAAATGTTCCTCTTTGTGTCCACATGTTCATACATATCATGACAAGGCAAACAGAAATCCATATATATGCAGACTCTAGGCTAAGACTAAATTGCCCGAGGTGTGAATGTGTGTGTGGTTGGTTGTCTACGTGTCAGCCCTGTGATAGACTGGCGACCTGTCCAGGGTGTACACCGCCTCTCACCCAATGTCAGCTGGGATTGGCTGTGCCCTCCTCGAATTAGCGATATAGATAATGGATGGATATAGGCTAAGTCATTGCTCATCACTGCCCATGGCACAACAGTGTGTGGTCGAAAATGTGCCATCTTCTGCACCTAACTACACAGAACAATGGTGTCTCCATGGGCAGATTGGGCTATACTTCTACATCACTGTAGCAAGGACAAAAACCCCTTGCAAGCATTTATCATTTATATTGTATATTATATGAATAATTATCAATATTGATCTTTTTGCCATTCTTTTTTTCTTTCTTTCTTATCCTGGCAGAAGTGAGCTTCATAAATGTTTTTGGACCTCACTGGCTTTGGACAGATATTATGTTGCACTTCTGTCCTCACATAAAAGCAATTTACCTACATTTAAAATATTAAAAATGGTGCATAACACAAACACTGTTAAGTATGAGATATAATACTGGTTATACTCATATAAAGAACATTCATACATGCAGTTTACACATAAAAAACCCCACAACTGTTGCATATTATATTGGAAATCAAGCTCGTCTTTGGTGGCACAGTGGTAAGAAGTTTCACCTGCAGTAAGGTTCAAATCCACAGGAGTTCACACCTTCTCCCTGTTCAATGGTAAATAGCGGTTCTGGATTTCTGACTTGTCATATGCAGATGGGGTTTACTCATTTTCACTGAATTGTAGATGTTCTGTTTTTCCCTGAGCACTTTAAGGACATCTCATACTGTACATGTTGGCAAATACAGTAGGTTGTTTTAGGTATTTGAACACAAAAAAAACAATGCTGTTTTGCTCATCAGTGCACTGTCACAACTTTTATATGTTAGTGCTGTGATTTTGTTTAAAATGGTCTTCCCTCTAGTGGTAAAATCATTTAATGCAGCTTAAAGAAAAAACTGACAGCTTCTCCTCAGCATTATTTATAGTGCCATTTGTGCAGAGAATTATGTAATGACTGCAGCCTCAGTAAATCTGGATAAATGTGATGTGATGGATGTTTTAATGATTTTGCATGACCTGCATATGAAACACAGTCAGTGGGATTTTTCCTGTGTTAGAAGCTGTGTTCTACTGGTTCAAGTTTATCATTTGTGCCTTTTATACCATATAGTATTAGGGCAGTTTAAGAAAATACAGTATAAACATGTTATAAATGACAATAAGGAGTCTGACTTTGTTCAAGTTGAACCATCCACAAAACTTTACAGGTTGAAGCTCAGACAGAATTGTGCAGGTTTTTATGACCTTGAAAAGCTTGCAGAACAATTGAAACGTAAGGTTCATAAAATCCTTACTATATAACATACCATATATATCTTTTGGGAAGTGCCAAGTCACAGCATGGGGAATCTCAACAGTCATATATTAGTAGTAAACAGAACACTAGACCAGTGATTGACAGCCATCACCATGCACTGGAGGTTCAGTTTTTCAAACTGGAGCTGGAGAAAGCAAGTGCTGACAAACCAATGGGAGAAAAGTTAGCAAACATGTTACATTTTCACAAATCATACCAATGTGTGAGCAAAGTGACAACAACTTCAGCGTGTAAAGGACTGTACCTCGTTCAGACTGTTTCATAAACTCATACAGCACACATACATCAGCACTCTGCTGCTAGTTTTATAAAATGGCAAAACGGCCTGAGACTTGATCTGATCAAATCATTTCTCACTCAAGTTTTTGGTTTTGTAAACAGTAACATTCAATAAGCACATTACAGACAGCCTGAAGAATATTAGCATCACTAGTTGCAGTGTTTCTTGTCACAAGATCATAGGAAACAAAAGATTAACATGATCAGTTAGTTAAAATAAAAACACCCGTCTACAGTATGAATGGATGAGTCACAGGTTGATTCATTTTGTGTTTGAGTAAATGTGTCAAACAGCACTACCTCCCTGTGCCTAAAGCTATGCCTGTAAACATTTCACCTTTATTTCTTTGTCTTTACATTCCTTGCTTGCTCAGATGTACTGCAGTAACTCATTACTTAAATAAATCAACAAATTAGTACACTTAATAACACTGAATACATTCAAGTACATCAGTTCATCGACACTGGAATGCAAGTAGGTTCTGCTTTTACAGCTTGCACCAGTCTACAGTGTGTAGGCTATGTTACATGCACAGCATATATTCAGTCACCACATGCACCTCAACAATCTCTGCATTGTTAATTTGCAGTGAAGAGCAAACTGGATCCGATGTTTTTGTGATTTGAACTGTCATGGAGCTCCCAGGTAATCTCACCTCCTGCTTTACTCCCCAGGTCACACGCTGCCCACATCTGCAGCAGCTGTGAGCTCACTGGTGACTGCATGTATCTGAGGTGACATGGGTTGCCTGAAAGTCATTTCAAGTCTTCAGAGGGTGTGGTTCACTCATAGCGCAGTGAGTGTGCGGAACAGCTGAGTGAGGCAGAAGACTGAGGCGGTAAGTGCGGTGCACTGTTTGGCCAGCAGCTTGGTGCTCAGGTCCTGGCAGCTGCGCTTGCTGCTGACTCGCTCTGCTGCCAGACAGAAGTCCCTGAATGAGCGGGCCACATCTGCCAGACCAGCAACTACCTCTGTGTTCCTCTGGTCACATCTGTCACAGCCAGAGAACCAGAGGCATATGACAGCTAACCCCACCAGGGTCTGGAAACTGTCGGCCAGGGAGTAAAGCATTTCCTCTGGGCTCTGTCCAATCCCCACTATCTTCTGGCAGCCTGACATCAGTCGTCGTGCCTCGATCTGGAGCACCCGCTTATTCTCTGTAAAGTGGGCAGGGCAAGTGTCCCTTGGGTGGCGACCTCCATGACCTATCACAGATTGGTCAGCACCACTACTTTCTAAAATTGAAAGTAACTGATCCACATCTACACGGAGCACTTGGAAACCTGCTGGGGGTTCTGGGTAGTGCTGCTGTCCTAGCTGACTGATGGTGTCCTTGTGCATTTGAGACAGGAAACAGTCGGAGGTGTCAGACAATGGTGAGAGGAGAGGGCTTAGCTCAGAGGTACAGGATGAGAAAAGGAGGGAGCGTGGGAAGGAGGGAGAGTGGGTTGTGGAGGTAGGGAGAAATGAGGGGACAGGTGGAGAGGTAATGAGAGGAATACTGGTTCCTGAAGTCTGAGTTGCATCACTACTCTGTGTGCGGCAAGAGAACTCATAGATTGTCAGTTCATCGTCAAAGCTGTCTCCCCCACTGAAGCAGTTGGTGTAGACAGCTGGGCAACCACAAGCATCCAGTGGTACCTGGACCCCCTCCACAACTGGCTCACATCCAGATGCTAGTACTGAACTGCAGCCAAGCTGAGACTTCAAGTGTGAAGCAGTCCCAGCTTCAGCTGTAGTCTTTGTCTGGGATGGACCCTCACAGATGGTAAACACCCTGCAGCCTGAAGAAAGTGTTTCTGGTGAGTTTGAATTCTGCTCTGAAGGTCTACAAAGACCTATCAAAGGCCTGTCGCTACTGGTCCATCTTGCTTTCTGTGATTGATTATAAAAAGGCAGTCCTGGCCCATTTAGATTCTGAGTGGTCACCACTACTGGAGGAGGAATGAAAAGTGACTGATTGCTCATTTTATAATCTGGAATGTCATCACCTGGGGCTGTGACCACTGTTGATTCTGGAGAATCTATTATAGGACCGGGAGTGTTTATCTTCAGGCCTGAAATATCCCTTTGCATGCTGTTCACTATGGAGGCTGGAGGCACTGTTATTGGTCCTGGTGTGTTCTTGATAGGTCCAGAGTGTAGAAGCTGATTTTGGTGTTGGGATTTAGGCTCAGCTTGGACAGGAAATGCAGAACTAACTTCCTTCACTTCTGACCCTTTGTGAAAACTAATTGCCGAAGTTGTCACCACAAAACACTCCTCATCCACCTCTGATCCAGTAACTGTTGTATCCGAATCATCTGACTCCACTGATTCAGCAGTTGTGCCCTTTTCAGAATCCACTGTTTGTGTGGCATCATGCACGTCTAGAACTTTGATGGTGATCTGTATGTTGTCCCTATTGTTGTCCTCAAAAGGACTGTGGGGCACATTATCCACACCAGTTCCATTGAGAGTTTCATGGGAGCGTGATAAATAAAGAGGCAGGTTTTGGATCTTCTCCCTAAGTGTAGAGGCAGATAATCGGCCCATAATGCACGGGGAACAGGTCTGGAAGAGGAAGTGACTTGGAGAAGGAGGCTGTTTGGAGAGATTGTGGATACCTGTTACTAAGCTAGGACTAGCTAAACTATCCTTAGGTTCAACACTTGGCATGGTGGATTCACTTCTGGCTTTGTCCACGTTTTTATTTGAGCATAAAGTGTTTTCATGTGCAGCCTCACTTTTCAATCTAGGATCTGGATTAAATGTTGGAGATGTGATGCTTGTTGCAGCTCCAAGCTTTGCAGTAACAGAGTTTATTGCATGTCTGTAATCAAAATTAACAGAATGGATTCTTGTAGGAACTTCAGTGTCGGGAGGAGACTTAATACTCATCTGTGATTCATCTTTACCAACTGTGACTGAATCAGCTTGGATGCTATGCTTTGTAGCCAAAGTCCAGTCATCTTTCTTGTCAGTGGAACTAGAATTTAAGGAATTACACACCTCATCATCCTCAAAAACATCATCTGAATTAGTGCTGTCAGTAACATCATCACTAGTAGTCACAGCAGAACTAACAACACCCGTGGCGTCTTCATCATTAGCATTGGCTGCCACATCTAAATGTAATTGTGATTCATTAATGCAATTTTGTTTGCTAAATAGCATCTCCTCAGAATTAGATAAAGACATTTTGGTCAAAATTTCCATGTTGTCGCAGCCGTTCTCTTTGTGAGGAACTGGTATTGGAGGCAGAGGGGATGAAGGTGGAGGGGCTGGTGGTGCAGATGACAGAAGGTTTGACTTGTCACACACACCATCAAGAATAGGATCCTCTTCATATGAGTTTAGCTCTTGGGTAAATAAATTAAATCGCAAAGAGCCACTGCTACCTGTTTTATCCACGCCTATCAAACATGTGGGCATCATGTTGGCCTCTGGCTGCCTTTCAGTACCAAGGAGTGGTCTCTGTGAACTGTAACCTGTCACCCCTTCTATCCTCTCTTCTTGAGTGTCTTCCCCTTTATCTTCCTCAGTGACCTCTGGTAAAAACATACGACTTGTAAACGGCCCATCTCTAGACACACCTGCTGTCTCCTCCTTCTCCACCTCTTTACCCTCACCCATGCCCTCTTGTCCCTCCCTTTCCTCTTTTCTGTCACCGCACTGATCAGCACTCTCCTTCCCATCTGGATCTACACGGCAGCGGACAATGGTGATGGCAGGACAAACTGCCATCACCAGATCTGTGACTGATTTGGATTCCATTGTGTCAGGTTCCATCTCCATTTCTTGCTTCCTGCTCTTGGCGGGGACCTGTGGGTCTCTAGTCTGCCCATGAGACCCACAGCCAGAAGGTGAGCCTGGGCCATGAGAGTGGAGTTTTGACAGGATGGGTTTTAATTCGAGTTGGGCAGGTTCCCCTTCGGAGTGAGTTAGAGAGGAGACAGTAGGGCTGGGATTCTGAGTCTGATCTGAAGGTTCGGGATCTGAACCGAGCATTTGGGCATCACTGACTTGTGCCAAGAAGTTTTTATGAAGCCTTTTGGAAACCAGGCTCCGCTTTGATTCTGAATCTGGTTCTGGATACGACACCATAGAGGTGTAATTAGTTTCCATGAAGGAACGTCGCTTACGAGATCTTTTTCTGAGCTGAAACAATGTTTCTCTGCCTCTTCCTTCCTCATCTCCTTTTCTGTCTTTGTCTCTATGTGTCATAGAGACTTTGATGTCACTGAGGCTGATTGTACTGAGGAAGTCCAGTTTCATCTCTGTGGAAATATCTACAAGGTAGTAAAAAAAAGAACTCAGTAAAAGGTTTTTAAAACTAGAAAACTACAAAGTTCCTCCTGTTCTCTGTGTACAGTACACAGAAAGAGAAGATAGACTATGGAACCCCAAATCAAATTAATGACCTATTAAACTCTAGTTTTGTATTTTCCTAAAGCTTTATATCAATGTTGGTACAGTTGTTGTAATTGGGCTTTTTTATGAACTATTTTTAATGGTGAGTTGTAAATCACTGTGGGTAACCATGGTGTAGTTTCCAATGAAGTAAAGATTCAAAATCCTATTTTGCCTCCTTCACTTTTATAGCTTCAGTTTGATTTGCTTACTAAAAGCTATAAACAGTCCTGTTACTCTCCAGCACCCAAATTTTTGTTGAGAGGAGTTTATTACTTTATTATTATTTCAGTTATTACACCCTAGCAATTAAGCTTTACAAGCAGCAATTGATATACAGCCTTGTTTCCCCAGGTGGGTTCATCTGTCAGACTATGCTCGGTATAAGCTAAATGGTTCCCAGACTTTTTGCTGAACCCCCTGACCCTCATAAAAAGGCTTTTAAGAGATAAATGAATAAGTCAAAGATAATTATAATCAAAGATAGTGCATTGTGACCTTCGTAGTGTTAATGGGAAATAAAACATTACCTGTCATAAGGAATCAGGTTTCTATCAAGAAAAATAAATGTGATTTTATTACAATTTAAGTAGGGTTGGCACATTAATAATTCAACAATTTATAATGCATTGCAGAAAGTGATTTGAGATCTCTTCAGCATGGGTGGAGATCTGAAATTGATCTGTGCTACAAATTCTCTTTGCCTGATGATGATCAAGTCTTTACTAAGAAATGTCCTTTAAATATTTGGCTCCTGTCAGTGGGTTTCTTGTATAATTCAGTGTAAAACTGACTATCCGCTTTCCAGAAAAATAATGCATATCTCTTTAAACTCCATAGTAAATTTTAAATGTTACGACTGTCACATGACTTTACATATTGATAACATCTGTGCAGATCTTTAATTGCAGAGTGGAAGACAATGAATATATCTTTAATGAACTGCTTGTACTATATAGTTTTATCATTATTAATAAAGATATAAAATAACTGTATATCAAAGTGCCATCTGGCTACCCACTGCTGCACCTGATTTCTGTTAAATGTACGTGTAGAACAACTTTTGTTAGTACCAAAGGGTCCACTCCCACTGGTATAAGAAAATCCTATTTACTCCAATAATTATAAGAGTTGATAACTCTAAGATTTTCATAACATTTTTAATTAATTATATTATAATATATATTAAATATTGTATTATAATGAAATGTTTATAACTAATTTTTATATTAAATAATTCCAAACTTTGAGTAAATGATTTGATGTGTGGCTTATGTTAAAAAATTTGTGGCATGGTTCCTCAATTGGGACATTCCTTTTTTGTACACATGTTAAAATGGTTTGGGAACAACTGATTTAATCTATAACTGGCATTAAGCATAACTGTTAAGTACATCTGTCAAATAAATATAGTGGAATAGAGAGTACAATGTTTCAGTCTAAAATGTAATTACTAGAAATAGAAGTATCACAGTTTGGAAATACTAAAGTAAAGCAGAAGTACCTCAACACTGCACTTAAGTACAGCACTAATAAATATTTTTTCTGGCAGGACACCATGGTTGCCCTGAGTTTTATAGGCTCTATAGGCTGAATTTTTATAGCCAGTGGACCACATCCAATAGGGGTAGTCAGAAGGGTGGTCTGCTTTTTTCCTTGAAAATACTGTATGTTAGATTGCTTTGTAATGCTGTGTTGTTTTTTTATTTTTCAAATAAATATACATCAGCCACTGGATGGCAGCAAAAACTGAATTTAAAGTCTGTTTTTTATCACTCTACATGGCTTAAAAATGAAAAAAAAATGCATGTGATCAGCCAAACAAATGAAAATGAAATCACCTCTTGGCACAGAACCTGAGGATGGGTCTTCAGGTGAGGTGAAGCGATCTCTGGCATCAAAGAACTCCTCATCAGAGCTGCTGTCTCCAAAGCCAGGCGGTGGTTGAAGGATGGGAGCTGACTCCAGGTCTTCAGCCTTATCCTCATCTCTGTCCACATCCTCACAGTCTTCCCCCTTGTTATAATGCAGTGGACGGGGAAGGCTGTGAGCGCTGTCGGGGGTGATGTTGGAACAGAGCTTGTAGTAGCAGCGCGTGTCACTCTGGTCAAAGTTAAACACAAACTCCATGTGGGAGGATGGGGAAGACGGGGAAAGGGATAGTGGATGTTCAAAAAAATCACACTCCTTGTTTACACTTCCTCCTTCACCTGCTCTGCCCATAGATTCAACCATTTCTTTCAAGAGCCTCCTTCTTCTCCTCCTCAACTCCTGTTCTGTATCTTCATCATCCTCGCTGGCCTCTGGAGGGCTCGGCAAAAAGTCCACAAGGCGGGAGAGCTCAGCAAAACAGATGGAGCTGTCATCAGAAGGGAAGTCACCTGTACATTTTTGGACATGGTGAAGGCTTGGAGAGGAAGATGCACTTGTGAAGAGTTGAGGATCAGCTCCATCACCGGATCTCCTGCAACCCTCTCCTCCCCTGTCATGAGTAGTTAAGTGGATAAGGGGGTGGGAGTGGGCTGGTGGAGGTGCAAGGAAGTGAGGTTGAATGTGCTTGTGAGAATAAGGGTGAAGCTGAAGGGGAAAGTGGATGTGTAGATGTGTTTGTGTGAGAGCACTAGGGTGGATGGAGGAAGAGGAACGCAATAACAAATCATCTTCCTCTAGAGCATCAAGAGAGTCACTGGAGGGGCTGGTGAGGACACGAGAGTCAGTGTGACAAGAATCTGATGCTTCTGATACAGATGGCTGCTCCTCTGCTGCTTGCCCCTCTTCTCCACCTCCAATCTTCCCTTCTTGTCCCACTTTCCCCCCTTTCTTCCCTGAGTCATTGTCTGTTATCTCAATCTCTTTTTGTCCACTATCCTGTGCTCTCTCTGTCTCCTCTCCTCTCTCTGTGTCTTCATCCTTATCCCCATTCTTATCTAGCAGGATCTTTTCCTTTTCAATGTCAGCATCCTTTTCTCCCTTTTGTTTTTTTTCCTCATCATGTTTACCTCCCTTTTCTTTGCCATCTTTGCTTCTCCTTCTGTCTCTGTCTTTTTTTTTACTACCCTCTGGACCTGATGAAGGCCTGACACGAGGACAAGACTTCCCATCGTGAGACACCAGAGGGAGCAGTGATTCCATGTCCAGGTCTGAAGAGTTGTCTGAGTCGCTGCCACACCGGGACACATAACCTGTAAACATATGTGAAAAGCAACACCAAAATTTGATGTGTATGTATGCATCATTTTATGGATGTATATTACTGTATATGTGTTTTTTAAAACCTTCTTCAGCAGAGACTCTGTGCTTTTTGGAGTCATCTATCCAGGGCAAGATGTTCAGGTTGGGGTCAACAAACACTCGACAGTACCCTGCTATTAGGCACGACATATCTTTGGCAGACATGGCCTCTAATAGTAATGTGATGGGCTTTGAGAGAAGAGACAGAATGATATATGAAACAAGAAAAGAGACAAAATGTAAAGAAACTTGTGATAAAGCACTTCTGATACATTAATTGTATTGAAACCAAAAGGATCAAAATAATGACAAAACAGCATCTACTTCAACAGCATCAACAACATCTACTTTTTTCATGCAAAAGTTGTCACATTGTATAGGAGAGGTACACAAAATAATGTAAATAGGTCAAGGAAAAAGTGATTAAAAAGCAACTATAGTGGTGGGTCATGTTAAGTTGAATATTAATTAGCTAATACTAATTAACTAATTTAGCTATTAAAGAACACTGCAGTTGGTCTGCAGCAGGTGGAAGTCAGATTAGTTTGCTTCCAGACCTCCAAAGAGGTGTAATCCCCTTTGTGAAAAATGCAGGTATATCAAAAACTACAGTCTTCTTCAACTTTCGACCCATTAGGGGTCGCCACAGTGAATCATCAGCTCCCAACAAACTGACGATGCGCACGTTAAACTTGACATGTTTGTATGTAGGATGCCCTTCCGGATAATGTCTAATTTAGAGTTGCCAATCAATCTAAGTGGCATGTCTTTGGACTGTGGGAGGAAACTGGAGCACCCGGAGAGAACCCATGCAGGCACAGGGGGAACATGCAAACTCTGCACAGAAAGGCACCAGGTTGGCCAGGGCTCAAACCTGGAACATTCTTGCTGTGAGGCAACAGCACTAACCACCGTGCCAAAAACTACAGTTTTACATAACGTTATATTAATAAGACAAGCTAGATCAGGGGTGTCCAAACTGCAGCCCGCGGCCCATGGTCCATTTTTAATTGGCCCACAGGAAATTCTAAAAATATAATGGAATGTGGCCCACACATAAAACTTGCATTTGACTGTATTGTAGTTCTTAGTTAACACTAGGTGGAGCTAATGTCTTCAACAAGGCAGCTTCTCAACAAAACAAAATGAATCAAAGAAAAAATATGCCACAGGTGACCAAAAATGGTAGAACCAAAGAAACGCAAGCTATCAAGTTAATGCAGAAAATTTCAGACACAGTGGGAAAATGAAAGGACGGCACTGAAACAATCAGACCTACACGTCCTACACTGGTGCTGAGCGAGAAGAGAAAGTTAAGGTTCAAGGTTCAAGGATTTTGTTCTGGCCGCACGCCACACAAGGTGGTGTGACAGAGGAAGCAGACTCAGATGGCTGATTTCAACATAAACAGTGTTTAATAGTGCTGTACAAATTAGTATGGTGATAACGTGTCAAAACACATATAAACATCCCGAATAGGTGAAGAGGGTATTTGGCGTTGACCTTGGGCAGAGATGATGAAAGCCGTCGCAAGGTCGAGCTGTGGAGCGGGAGGGTCACTCACTGGCTGGTCAAGGTAGAGATGGTTGAGGCAGAAGAACAGGCAGGAGAACACGATGAGCAGGTAGAAAACAGGATAGGAGAGCACTGACCTGGTGGATGATGTAGTCCGAGGGGTAACGATGGGTGTTGGTTAGAGGATAACAGCTCCGTGTGTAGGCTAATAGCCCAAAAAGGGGAGCTGACATCTGGAACAGGCGAGGAGAAGGCTAAGAGAATAAAGGAGGCAAACTTGAACTGAATGTACATAAAGACAGTAACAGGGTGGAACGGCACTAGTCGTCTGCTTGGGAACAAACAACGAACTGGCAGTGAGTCGGTAGGAAGGCAGGGTAGATATAGGAGGAAGGTAATTGCAGGATAAACAACAGGTGGTGAAGATAAGGATAGCTGGCAGGTCTGTGGAGGTGAGAGAGGGCAGGCAAAACGGAGTGACCCTGACAGATTTTATTGCCAATTCAGTTCACCATACAGTGCCTTGCGAAAGTATTCGGCCCCCTTGAACTTTGCAACCTTTTGCCTGGCTTGTCGAGGTGAGCCCAGTAAAAGTCAGTGAGGAGGTCTGGGCTGAGGATGAAGGACCGAGGGATCCAGGAGCGTTTCTCTGGACTGTACCCCTCCCAATCTACCAGGTATTAGAATCCCCGGCCCCTGGGGTGCACATCCAGGATTCGATGGACCGTGTACACCAGACCGCCATCCACCTTGAGTACAGGCAGCGGCACAGGTGGAGGACAGAGGGGACTGGTACTGACGGGCTTGATTTAGGACACATGGAAGATGGGATGTATACGTAAGGAGTCGGGCAGAGTGAGTTTGACAGCCGTCGGGTGTACGATTTCCTGTATCGGGAAGGGCCCCGGGAACCGGGGAGACAATTTAGGGCAAGCACCTTTCAGGGGGATGTGTGTAGAGGAGAGCCATACCCGTGCCCAACCTGATACGTAGGAGGTGCCCGACGATGGCGGTCAGCTTGGCGCTTATTCTGAACTGCCGTACGAGCTAAAGTGGCCCTGGTCTCTGCCCACACCTCATGACAACGGTTGATGTGAGCTTGGACGGAGGGTACAGCTATATCGGTTTCAGTGGAAGACAGAAGGGGAGGTTGATACCCGAGGGAAGCCTGAAAGGGAGAGATGCTGGTGGCAGAACTGGAGAGTGTGTTATGGGCATACTCCACCCAAAGCAACAACTGCCTCCAATCCTCAGGAGATGAGCTGGTGACGCAACGAAGAGCATTTTCCAGCTCCTGGTTCAGTTGTTCGACCTGACCGTTAGTCTGCGGGTGGTAACCAGAGGATAAACTGGGGTGTGCACCAATGGCAGTGCAGAAGGCCGACTAGACATATGAATTGAACTGGGGACCGTGATCTGATGTTGTTAACGTTAAGGGGTATGCCATGTAAACGGAAGACGTGCTGAACCAGGAGCTGGGTGGTGTCAAAGGCGGTCGGTAACTGAGGAAGTGCAAGAAAATGGGCAGCTTTGGAGAAATGGTCTACGATGTTAAGGATGATAGTGTTGCCCTGGGAAGGAGGTAGCCCGGTGACAGAGTCGAGGGCAATGTGAGACCAAGGCCGACTCGGAGTCGGGATGGGCCGAAGGAGACCTGTGGGGGGCTGGTGAAGAGGTTTTGCCTGTGTGCACGGGGCACAGGCGGTGACATAGGCATGGGCATCCTTCTTCAGGGTAGGCCACCAGAAGTAGCGTTTGAGCGGGGTTATGGTCCTTTGTACCCCCGGATGGCATGTAAGCCTGGATGCATAGGCCCAGTCGAGGGTCTGGGCCCGTACTGTTTGGGGGACGTATAATCTATCTGGTGGCCCAGTCCCTGGATCGAGGTCCTGCCGCAGGGCCTCCCGTATGGTGTCCTCGATCTCCCATGTAACCGCAGCCACCACACAGGAGGCTGGCAGAATGGTTTCTGGAGTGGAATCAGTGATAGTAGGGCTAAACTGATGCAAAAGCGCGTCTGGTTTCTGATTACAGGACCCTGACCGGTAGGAAAGGGTGAATCTGAACCGATTGAAGAACAGAGCCCACCTCACTTGTCTGGGATTTAGTCGTTTAGCTGACTGGAGGTAGGCCAAGTTCTTATGATCGATCCAGACCAGAAATGGTTGGTCGGCACCTTCTAACAGATGCTGCCATTCCTCTAGACCGAGCTTAACAGCTAACAGCTCACGGTTGCCCAGTCATAGTTTTTCTCGGCCGGCGTCAACTGTCGGGAGTAGTAGGCACAGGGGTGAAGCGCATGGTCTCCCTCAGACCTCTGGGAAAGGACCGCCCCTACGCCAGTGTCTGAGACATCCACTTCCACCACGAACTGCTGTAAGGGGTCAGGTTGGAGGAGTAAGGGGGCTGTGGTGACATGGCGTTTCAGTTCCTGAAAGGCCTGCTCCACTGTCCTGGACCATGCAGACTTCACCTTGGTGGATGTGAGTTGAATAAGGGGTGCAGCCACTGTGCTGTAATTCTTAATGAATCGGCGGTAGAAGTTTGCAAAGCCCAGGAAGCGTTGCAGGTCCTTAACAGAGGTGGGTGTAGGCCAATTGGTGATGGTGCGGAGTCTTCCCTGTTCAACGATGAACCCCAGGAACGCCACTGAGGTTGAGTGGAAAACGCACTTCCCTGCTTTGACGTAAAGGCGGTTTTACAGGAGTCACAACAGGACCTGACGGACATGACATTTGTGTTCTGCAAGAGAAGAAGAGTAAATGAGTATGTTGTCTAAGTAAACAAAACAGAATTGGCCTATGTAATCTCGAAGCACATCATTAATCAACCCCTGGAAAACCACCAGGGCATTGGTGAGTCCAAAGGGCATCATCAAATACTCGAAATGGCCTAGCGGTGTCTTGAACGCAGTCTTCCACTCATTCCCCTCACAAATACGCAGTAGATGGTAGGCGCTCCTGAGGTCCAACTTGGTGAAGACTGCTGCGCCCCGTAGACTCAAAAGCAGAAGACAAGAGGGGTAATGGATATTTGTTCTTAACTGTAATAGCATTAAGACCACAGTAGTCAGTGCAGGGACGGAGGCTGCCGTCCTTCTTCCCTACGAAAAAGAACCCTGCACCCAGGGGTGAGGAAGGAGGACGGATCATACCTGCACGTTGGGCTGTGTCTATGTACTCCTCCAGTGCCTGTCATTCGGGTTTAGATATGTGGAAGAGTCGACTGCTGGGCAAGGTGGCTCCAGGATACAGGGTGATGGCACAGTCATGGGGTCGGTGTGGTGGAAGGGTGTCAGTGGCAAGGTGCTTACTGAAGACAGGGTATAAATCCTGGTAGTCAGGAGAGACGGAGGACAGGTCAGGTGGCTCAGGTGGAGGAGAGACAGAAGGAAGAGTGGAGGACAAACCAGCCAGGAGGCAGGTGGTGGCACAGGTCAGGCTCCATTGGGTGATGGTTCCAGTGGTCCAGTCAAAGACAGGGTTATGTTGGATCAGCCAGGAGTGACCCAAGACGAGAGGTGTATCCAGGGTGGAGAGTATCTTAAACCAGATGGTTTCCTGATGGTTGCTGGCAATGGTAAGACGGATTGGAGGTGTCTGGTGTGTGACTGGCCAGCAGCCGGCCATCTATGGCCCAAGTCTTGACGTGGTGTGGAAGAGGTTCCGGGGTGAGACCCAGCTGTTCAACCACGGCGGGGTCCATTATGTTCCCTCCTGCACCGGAATCGATGAGTACTAAATGAGTAATGGTCTGAAGAGGAGCCTCGAGGACTACTGGGAGAAGGCAGCTGTCCTTGGGCTTGGTGGAGAGGGAAGGACGGCCCGTCAGTATCCCCGGCATTTAGTTACATCACCGTTGAAGATCTCCGGCTTGGGTATCGGCGGATTCCGACTGGGACTGAGTGCCCGAGCAGATGGGTTGGAAACAGGAGCTGTGTCATTCTATAGTGGTCGTCAGTCTTGCTATTTGTTGTGCAAGACTGGCGGTAGTGTCCAATTGTTGCTGCAGTGCCAGGTTCATTTTCTCCAGCTGCACGGCTATGTGTGTGAGTGCTGGAGAGCTATTTATGCTGGAGTCAGCAGAGTCCATGGTGGCCAGTTCGTTCTGTTATGGGCGCATGCCACACAAGGTGGTGTGACAGAGGAAGCAGACTCAGATGGCTGATTTCAACATAAACAGTGTTTAATAGTGCTGTACAAATTAGTATGGTGATAACGTGTCAAAACACATATAAACATCCCGAATAGGTGAAGAGGGTATTTGGCGTTGACCTTGGGCAGAGATGATGAAAGCCGTCGCAAGGTCGAGCTGTGGAGCGGGAGGGTCACTCACTGGCTGGTCAAGGTAGAGATGGTTGAGGCAGAAGAACAGGCAGGAGAACACGATGAGCAGGTAGAAAACAGGATAGGAGAGCACCGACCTGGTGGATGATGTAGTCCGAGGGCGAATGATGGGTGTTGGTCAGAAGATAACAGCTCCGTGTGGAGGCTAATAGCTCAAAAAGGGAAGCTGACATCTGAGAAGGCTAAGAGAATAAAGGAGGCAAACTTGAACTGAATGTACATAAAGATAGTAACGGGGTGGAACGGCACTAGTCGTCTGCTTGGGAACAAACAACGAACTGGCAGTGAGTTGGTAGGAAGGCAGGGTAGATATAGGAGGAAGGTAATTGCAGGATAAACAACAGGTGGTGAAGATAAGGATAGCTGGCAGGTCTGTGGAGGTGAGAGAGGGCAGGCAAAACGGAGTGACCCTGACAGATTTTATTGCCAATTCAGTTCACCATACAGTGCCTTGCGAAAGTATTCGGCCCCCTTGAACTTTGCAACCTTTTGCCACATTTCAGGCTTCAAACATAAAGATATAAAACTGTAATTTGTTGTGAAGAATCAACAACAAGTGGGACACAATCATGAAGTGGAACGAAATTTATTGGATATTTCAAACTTTTTTAACAAATAAAAAACTGAAAAATTGGGCGTGCAAAATTATTCAGCCCCTTTACTTTCAGTGCAGCAAACTCTCTCCAGAAGTTCAGTGAGGATCTCTGAATGATCCAATGTTGACCTAAATGACTAATGATGATAAATAGAATCCACCTATGTGTAATCAAGTCTCCGTATAAATGCACCTGCACTATGATAGTCTCAGAGGTCCGTTTAAAGCGCGTTTAAAGAGCATCATGAAGAACAAGGAACACACCAGGCAGGTCCGAGATACTGTTGTGCAGAAGTTTAAAGCCGGATTTGGATACAAAAAGATTTCCCAAGCTTTAAACATCCCAAGGAGCACTGTGCAAGCGATAAGATTGAAATGGAAGGAGTATCAGACCACTGCAAATCTACCAAGACCTGACCGTCCCTCTAAACTTTCAGCTCATACAAAGAGAAGACTGATCAGAGATGCATGCCACAAGCCACCTGGGAGACACACCAAACATGTGGAAGAAGGTGCTCTGGTCAGATGAAACCAAAATCGAACTTTTTGGCAACAATGCAAAATGTTATGTTTGGCGTAAAAGCAACACAGCTCATCACCCTGAATACACCATCCCCACTGTCAAACATGGTGGTGGCAGCATCATGGTTTGGGCCTGCTTTTCTTCAGCAGGGACAGGGAAGATGGTTATAATTGATGGGAAGATGGATGGAGCCAAATACAGGACCATTTTGGAAGGAAACCTGATGGAGTCTGCAAAAGACCTGATACTGGGACGGAGATTTGTCTTCCAACCAGACAATGATCCAAAACATAAAGCAAAATCTACAATGGAATGGTTCACAAATACACATATCCAGGTGTTAGAATGGCCAAGTCAAAGTCCAGACCTGAATCCAATGGAGAATCTGTGGAAAGAACTGAAAACTGCTGTTCACAAACGCTCTCTATCCAACCTCACTGAGCTCGAGCTGTTTTGCAAGGAGGAATGGGCAAAAATTTCCGTCTCTCGATGTGCAAAACTGATAGAGACATACCCCAAGTGACTTACAGCTGTAATCGCAGCAAAAGGTGGCGCTACAAAGTATTAACTTAAGGGGGCTGAATAATTTTGCACGGCCAATTTTTCAGTTTTTTATTTGTTAAAAAAGTTTGAAATATCCAATAAATTTCGTTCCACTTCATGATTGTGTCCCACTTGTTGTTGATTCTTCACAACAACTTACAGTTTTATATCTTTATGTTTGAAGCCTGAAATGTGGCAAAAGGTCGCAAAGTTCAAGGGGGCCGAATACTTTCGCAAGGCACTGTATGTGCAGGACATACAGAAAATCAAAATACCGTTTCTCTCTCACCTAGTACTGGGTGCCATAACATTTAGGAAATGGCAGCTAGTCTGCTAGCTCAACAGCAGTACTTTTTACATGCTAACAAAAGACAAGAAAATGCTACAATAACCAGCTATGAGGTAACTCAACTCATAGCATGACACGAGAAGCCTTTCTCAGATGGCGACTTCATTAAACAGTGCCTCAATAAAGTCGCAGGAATAATGTGCCCGGAAAAGATGCAGGAATTCAACAATGTGAGCATGTCCAGAAACACAATTGTGCGGCGAATCAAAGACTTGTCAGCAAACTTACAAAATTAAGTGTCACATAAAGCTTGTGCTTTTGATTTTTACTTGATTGCATGTGATGAGAGCATAGATACTACAGACACCACATAGATACTACAGACACCACACAGCTGTTAATTTTTTTTGCGGGGAGTTGATGGTAACTTTTGCATTATGGAGGAACTGATTGATCTTACAAGTCTAAAGGGCACAATAATGGGTAAGGACATTTTTGAAGCTGTGTCAGATGCAAGTGACAAGATGGAACTTAAATGGGACAGGCTGTGTGGAATTACAACAGATGGGGCTCCAGCTATGACAGGTGAGCACAAAGGCCTCTATGATGTGTACCAAGGTATGAGAGAGTGGAGGTGAGGCTGTTAAAATGCACTGTATCATCCACCAAGAAGCCCTCTATGTCAAGACAGTCCAGCTTGACGATGTGATGAACACAGTTGTGAAAACTGTCAACATAATTCGAGCATGAGGGCTCTACCACAAAGAATTTCAAGCTTTCCTATCTGATGTTGATGCTGAATACGGGGATGTACTCTACCATTCTGATGTGCGCTGGCTTAGTTGCAGCTCCGTGCTGAAGCAGTTTTATTCCCTGAGATCAGAAATTGACCTGTTTTTGAAAGAGAAGGACTGACCTCTTCATGAACTGAGGGACCCTCTATGGTTGGCAGATGTAACCCGGGTAACCCAAGTTATCAGGGAAAAAGATTTGTAAATATAGAAAAAGCTATTGGTCACTGAACACATCACAAGATAGGCTCTTAAAAGAGCCAATGGTAGCTGTGACCTGAATCAAGCCCCGCCTGTCGGCGGCCTCCTACATGCACAAGAGGGAAATTTCGGAACTTTCCAGAAGGAGAGACAGAGATGAAGTCACGCGCAGCAGTTTGCAAGACCCCCACCACATTGGAAGATTGACCGAGAGAGAAAAGTAATTGGGACTTGACTTCTGAGCTAACACGGAGGGATTCAACTGGATTGAAAACTGAGTGTGAAGGGGGATCATCCTAACTAAAAATCAATCTCGGGCTGCTGTTTTGAGAATGAGCATATTCTTTAAGCATATTCAATTATCAAGCATAATTCACCAACATTTGATTGATTTTGTTAACTTTAGTACACTAGAGGTGAGCCGATATACCTCAACTCTAGCAAGTGGCCCAGCCTTTTGTATATTTTTCTGTATGTGGCCCTCAGTAAAAAGTTTGGACACTCCTGAGCTAGATCAACAAAGAGGTAATAAAATAATGTTAATATGAGCCCCACTTGTCACAGTGCGTGTGATGCTGACTGAATCACTTCAAAGTCACAGTGCTTTTTGACCAGGTTTACAGTATTTTCTCTTCTATGTGAGGGGTGTATGTGTATTCCTGGTCTTACCTTGATGTCCTGCAGGTATATTTTGACCAGGCTGACCTTGTCTGATTCAGGCAGCAGCTCGATGCGTGTGATGCTGGTGAACTCTGTGAGGGTGGACAGAATGCTCAGCTTGTGGTTGACTATCTGGCTCACCCCGTAGCGTGCCCCAACCAACAGGGTTACCATTGACTCCCTGTCCTGGAGCTGAAGGTGTGGGAAGCAGTTAAAGGTATTAGAGATAATGCAGAAAACGAAGAGTTTAAAAATGTTAACTTCAATCAATTACATCTCAAGAGAATAGGACTGCAATTAGTCAATGTAATCAAACTGACAGAAAATGAGTTGACATCAATATTTTCACCTGGCACTTTTTAAAAATTTTATTATGAACTTTTTCTCTTCTAAAATACTTCAATCATTCAGTATCACTACATAGCTGGTTGCCAGTTGCCAGTAAAATCCACAGAAGAAGAAAAATATCACTATGTGATTGCTGCATGTTTATGTCAGTCATTTTTGGCTCCAGTCACTGGTTCCTTCATTCAACACTAGTTTTAGAAAACCATGGTGGCTACAGCAGAGTCTGCAGAGTCTGACGCATTTGTAAAAGACATTCACTGTAAAAGTTTCCAAAGACATCATTCATTAAAGAGAATCAGTAATATAGTTAATAGATTAACTGACAGAAAACTAGTCATTAGTGGCAAAACCCTACAAGAGAAAGATTAATATAAATACATAACAGCCAAAACCATACCATCATGGTGGCACTGAAGGATTTCCCTCCAAATGACTTGAGATCGCTCAGCTCCTCCAGATAGTTGATCCGTGCCTGATCAACTGACAGGCCCTTCTGTCTGGGATCATGCTGCGATTGGCTCTTCTTCATGTGGTAGCTGATGGCCTTCCTTAGATCTTTCTCTCTCATGTTCCTCAGCAGTGTGGATGACACAAAGTTCTCTATACCCCATGTCTTCCTGGAATAGAGAAGCACAGATACACAATCTGAAAGGCTGTGTTGGCATGTGCAACACTAGAAAGAGGTTAAACTTATGACCATCTCCATCTGCTACTGCCTGAGTGACCTGCTGCTACCTTGTGATCTCTTCACACTGACTCCAGCCCCTGCCATCTCCTCCGAGCCCAACCTTCTCTACTTATCCCACCTGAGTTTCCTGCTACGCTCATCAGTCACCGCCAACCTTCACTGCCATTACCTGCCCTGTACTGCCACCTCCAGTCCTTCAGCTGTTACTATCTTAGACATGAACTCCACTGTCAGAATGCACCAGTATATTGACTTTGTCTGTTTTTCTGTTACAATAAACACCTTTACAGTATTGTACCTGCCATCTGAGTCCAGCCTGCTTGCTCACTCTGCCCCCACAAGTGATCAGACATAACAATATTAGTTGCTTAATGCTCCTACTAGAAAAAATGTTTAAATAGTGTGCAGTGAGCTAATGTAATAAGTGTTATTCCCAGGAAACATTGTTAGATCTGAAATATTTAATTGCTGGTAGCCTTCAGTAGCAAAATTACAAATGCAAATGATGACCTCCATGAAACTAATACTCTTCTGTTATACTGGAGGCAGAGTCAATTTAATGCCCCTCCAGTGGTAGGACCTGTGTGGAACCCCGCTTTGCTCTGAATTCCCAACATGTTGTTAAATCCTGTCTTAATTTTAGTCAACATTTGTTCAGTGGGTGTATTTCTCACATGATCGTTTTCAGGCTGGTCTTTGCTGACTGTCCACAGCTCGCCAACCTCTCCTGGATGTGCAGGGCAGCAAGATGTAAAGCAGTGTTACACTTCATCTCTACTGCAAAGCGCTCCTGAAGCACATCATTCACCCCCTACACACACACACACACACACACACACACACACACACACACACACGCTCAGTTAATAAAGCGCTGAAGTGTTGAATAATTTCAAAATAAAATGTCCAAGTGTCATCTAAGAGTTTTTACACATTTGAGGATAAAGTACTGGTGAGTTTCATTTAAAGCATGAATAAAAACTCACTACCAGTCACACCTACCCACTGAATTCTAACTTTTGACTGGTAGTGTATCTACCATAAGGTGGCTTGGCGATCAAAATAATATAAATTCACTGTAGGGAGGACATTTTGGCTTTCCTTGACAATTCACTGACAAAATATCAAAACCGAGCAGAAAAAGTTTCACTCATGCTAAAGGGTGAATTTAAAAATGAAGTTTGACTCTGAACAGTTCTTTTAGCACAAGACTGTTACATCCCCAGTGTAAGAAGGAGCGTTACCGCAGGTCATTCCTCCCCACAGTAATCAGACTGTACAACACATCACTGCAGTGATAAGCTAGGTGAAATTATGAGGGACTATGCAATAATCTACTGTGGCACAATATTTCAGCTCCTGGGGGTGAAATGCATTGTAAATAGGCTCATGTGTAATATCTTGTTCCTGATCTCTCTCAAATACTGTACATTGCCCTGCTTTAGGTATTTTTGACTAGTTGCTCAGAGATCCTTATGGCTGAAACACAGGTTTCTTTCCCCCATTGTGGGATTAATTGTGTGAGTAATATTCGATTGTTCTTAATTTCCTGGTTGTTTAGTCTCTACTGCTGTTCCTGATTCTCTCCAGTGTTGCTTTGCCCTGTTTTTACTGTAGGTGCCTTTGATTTGCTTATTTGTGCTGTGTAAAATGTAACATTCTGATGACACTACTTTTATAATCCTTGTGCGTATTGGTCCTAATGCTTTGTTGCCTTTATGTAACTTTTTATTTTAATGACTAAGTGTTCTTTGTTACTATGTACTTACGTACGCATGTGCCGCGTGGAGTGGCAGCAAGTTACAGCAGCTGTGTCCTCGTTGTGTTCTTTCCTGTGTTTCTATGAAGTCCTGTTCTTATGTGTCTGTTCTTATGGTGTTATGTTGGTTGTTCTCTATTGCTGCTGTAACACAGAAATTTCCCCACTTTGGGCTCAATAAAGTACCTACCTACTTTACTAGGGGACAAAATCCATAGTTTGAATTTGCTTATCAAGGAACTACAGTATAAGGCTTATTTATACAGTTACATAAATTATGCAAATTAGGTGGCAAGAGTCAGGAAATTATGAGTTCTACTGAGTTTTAAACTTGTTGAACACTAGTATACTAGTAGTACAGATACTGAATTAACTGCAGAATGGTGAGTGTGTGTGCATTACAGGTTCATCAGCTTGCTGTACCTGCAGGTAAAGGTATTCAAAGGCAGTAGGATCCTCCTGCAGCAGAGTCTGAAGGTTTCTGGGCATGAAACAAACACGGAACAGACACCTGTAGTCATGGGCCTCTTTTTTCTGGACCACCTGAAGACACACACACACATGTAGTGCTTCAAATATATAATTTTGAATACCTTTAACAGTTTTAATACGGTCAGAGAATAAAACCCACTTCCACACAGAGTTGTGGTAAACAAATATACATTTGAAGTGACGTGTAAAAAGTGTGTGTGCGTGTGTGTGTACCTGCTG
>NW_018127909.1:519550-533512 GCF_001952655.1 Monopterus albus | reverse complement strand
GCAGCAGTAGTTTGCTGATACTGTGCTGCTGCTCCAGCGCCAGGGAGAAGTGCTCAATACGGTTCAGGGAAAGTTTTTCTTTCAGTGTCATCACAATGTCCTGGCACACAAAAAAATTACACCTTATGAGACAATATTTTATAGTATGGAGAACATATTTGCTGATCTAAGGACTGTCAGTCCCACAGAAGCAAGGCAAAGTCTGAGTAGTAGGCAAATTCAGGAAACTGATATAACTGTGTATCCATTCCCAGTAAAGCTTGAGGCAGTGAGTACAGCACTCAGCTTTTAGAGTATAAATTGAATCCCACGTCATCTCAGTTATTTAGTTATATTTAATTACAGAGATTACTTCAGGTTTGACAACACATCATACAGACTCCCATTCACAGAATTAATTACAGGCTCCTTTATTTGATGCTTACAGTCAAAGTATTTTGACCATTTAAGAGGGGAACATGACAGCTGGCTTCAGTTTTTAACTTTGTTAAGAATCACAAAGACTTTTGCCATTTCATTAGCACATGATGAACCTCAGCTTAATCTCTGAGCCCCCAAAATTCCACTACAGTTATTAAGTATCCAGTCTATGGAAATTTCAAAGTAGTAATGGATGTCAGTAGGGTGGCACGGTGGTACAGTAGTTAGCACTGTCACCTCACAGGAAGAAGGTTCTGGGTTTGAACCTGCTGTCCGCCAGTTTGCGTGTTCTCCCTGTGCGTGTGTGGGTTTTCTCTGGCTTCCTCCCACAGTCCAAAAGACACGCAGGTGTGGATGAATGTCAGCACAGCAAAGTGTATGAATGAACATTACCTTCACTGTGGTGCTGGGCTCAAATTTGAAGGCCTTGGTCTGTCCATTCTCCAGATACACCTTGAGAACATTAGGCAGGAAAAGCAGCGAGTTGCCCTGCAAACCACATAAAGGTCAATGAAGGTGTCAAATGAAGGCATCAGAGGATTGTTGGTTGAAGAACACTATTGATAACAGCTGGACAGAGATATATGAGATGTTGTATTTTTGCCATTTTTGAGGAATGGTTGACATAGATACACAGGCACTATGGATTTTAAAAATTTTGAGGCCAAACTAAAAATTTAATAAATATCATACATACATACTTGTAGTAAGAAGACATGACAGACAATTGGATACTGGACTTTTTAATAGGCAGACCACAGGTGGTGAGGGTGGGCGACGGGATGTCAGCCGAGCTTATTACAAGTACAGGAACTCCTCAAGGCCGCTGTTTGAGCCTGACATTGTTTTCACTATGCACACACAACTTGCAAATCACACACTGACAACAACTTCATACTTAAATTTGCAGATGACACCACCATTCTGGTATTCATAAGCAAGAACAATGAGGCACTGTACAGCCGGTGGAGGACATTGTAAAATATGGGCAAGACAACAACTTGGTTATGAATGCTGGGAAAACACAGGAGCTCATCTGAGATTTCAGGAAGAGTCAAGTCAAGACAAGTCAAGTCAAGATTTTTTATTTGCCATTTATGCATAAACAGACAGTCTGGGCATATAGGAACCCTTGTGCAGCTCTCCTTTGGAGTCAGGTAAGGAGTCAAAAGCCAGAAAGAACTCTTAGTCTTAAAATAAAAAAGTTACATAAAGGCAACAAAAATGCACCCTAAAAACCACAATACACAAACATAGGGTAATAGTATTTTCCCCAGTGAATTTCAAACATTGCACTTAGTAATTCACATGGTGGAGTTGGATACGTCATTATGCTTGGTGAAGTAGTGAGGGGCTATAACATACTAAAATAAAGTTTATATTCAGGCCTGTTTCCATTGCTTGGTAGAGAATGCCCTGCTATTATTTAGGTGCCCCAGGAGAACACTGTTGATGAGATGCTCTTACAAACATACCTTGTGGAACATTTCTGTATTATTATTATTGTGCATGTCTAGTAAGGGGTTATTGCACATATATTCTCACATTTCTCAAATTTTTGTATTTGTCATCAGTCTTACTGCGGCAGGGAAAAAGCTGTTGTAAAGTTGAGTTCTGTGTGTGATGATACTGTCCACTCTGCTGTGGCTGAGGCTGTAGGTGCAGTTTTTGTGTCTGAGCAGGGAGTGAGCTGGGTGGCGTGGGTCCCTGAGTATGTTCTCTGCCCTTTTACGACAGTGCTGTGGGTACAGTGTGTCCATAGCAGGCAGTTCAGTCCCAGTTATCTTCTCTGCAGTCTTTATGGCCCTTTGAAGAGTCTTCCTCTCTGCCTGTGTGGTGTTACCATACCAGACTGTGATGCCAGTAGTGAGGATGCTCTCTACCAGTTCTCTATAAACCTGGGTGAGGGGTCCACTGTTCAACCCAGCTTTTCTGAGCTGCCTGATGAATTATAGCTGCTGCTAGGCTTTCTTCACTGTGGCAGCTGTGTTCAGTGACCAGCTCAGGTCAGATGTCACCTGCAGGCCCGGGAACTTGTGGCTGTCAGCCCTCTCCACCTCAGTCCCTTTGATGGTCAGAGGCAGCAGAGGGGGGAGGGGTTCTTCCTGAAGTTTACTATTATTTCTTTTGTCTTGTGTATGTTGAGGATGAGGTCATTCTCCTCTCCATAAACAAGAATGTCATTCACCAAGCTTCTGTAACCCGACTCGTCTCTCCCCTTGATGAGGCCCCGAACGGTGGTGTCATCAGCATATTTAATGATGATGGTGTTGTCATGGTTGGAGACACAGTCGTGGGTGTACAGGATGAAGAGTTTGGGGCTGAGACAGCAGCCCTGCAGTGAGTCTGTGCTGATTGTGAGCTCAGCAGACACCCGCCCTCCCATTCTAACTACCTGTGGTCTTTCTGTCAGGAAGTCCAAAATCCAGTTACAGGTGGGAGTTGGGACACCGAGGTCTGTCATCTTCCCAATCAGCCTGCCCGGGTGAATAGTGCTGAATGCAGAACCGTAATCCAGGAAGAGCATCCTAACGTATGTTCTGCCGTTGTCCAGGTGTCTCAGGGTGTGGAATAAAGCCAGAGCGACCGCGTTGTCCTCTGTTGGGGCAAAAGGCAAACTGGAGAGGGTCTACAGTGTCCAGGACCATGTGGTTAACAAGTGTGAGGACGAGTTTCTCTAAGCACTTCATGGCGACTGATGTTGAGCGCCACTGGCCTGAAGTCATTCAGAGTGGATGTGTCTGATGTCCTAGGGACCGGTACGACTGGATTTTTTGAAAAGGAGAGGAACTACTGCTTGGGTTAAAGATGGGTTGAAGATGTCTGTATACACACCAGCTAGTTGATCCCCCACAGGCTCTCAGCAGTCTAGGGGGGACACCGTCTGGTCCCGCTGCCTTATGGGGGTTTACCTGTCTCAGGGCCTTCAGAACCTGTGTGCGCGTCACCTGATAAGTAGTGTCCCCTGGGTCGCAGGGGGATTTTGAGGGGGTGTCTGTGTTCAACCTGTCAAACCTCGCATAAAAGTTGTTAAGGCTGTCTGGGAGGGTGGCGTCCTGGGGGGCTGTGTTTGTTGATTTGTTTGTAGTTTGTGACTGCCTGGATTCCCTGCCACATACTGCACATGTTGTTATTCATATAGTAGCTCTCCAGTTTTTTGGAAGTATGCTCTCTTTGCAGCTCTGATGGACTTCTGTAGCTGATACCAGGCTCTCCTGTACTCCACTTGGTCCCCTGACTTAAATGCCTCTCATCTCTTCCTGATTTTCTGTTTTATATCCCCATTAAACCATGGTTTTTGGTTGGGGAAAATGTGCACCGTTTTAGCTGGTGCTCATAGGGATGTGCACCAGCTGATGTAGTCACTCAGAATCATCGGTATATTCATGGATGTCGTCTGTGGCCCCTTTGAAGATGTTCTAGTCTGTCGCCTCCAGACAACCCTGCAAGCTGGCCTGTGTACAGTTGTTCCAGGCGTTAACAGTTCTCACTGAGACTGGTTTTGCCTTGAGTCGTTTGGTGTAAGCAGGTCTGAGCTGGATTGCTAGGTGGTCAGATCTACCAAAATGAGGCTTAGGTTCAGCTGAGAAAGCATTTCTAATGTTACTGTAACATTGGTCTAATGTTTTGTTTCCTCTAGTAGGAAAGGTTACAAACTGATACAGGTTAGGCATGCTTTTCCTCACATTGCAGTGGTTAAAATCCCCCAGAATAATAAAAGCAGCACCAGGATATGTGTCTTCATGCTCATTAATCATTCTGTACAGAATTTAGAGAGAATCTTACAATTCTGAAACCACTGACTATTACTGTAATGGGTGTGAGGTGGAGCAGGTGGACAACTTTAAGTTCCTGGTGGTGTACAGACTAACATAAGCCCTTTTCAGAGAAGCACAGAAATGCTGAAGTTCTTTACACCATCTCCCGGGGGAACTGTATGTGAGATGTCCGAGTCAGTTCATCTGCAGTTCAAGCGGACTTTACTCTGCCAGCTCCCCAGTACAATGTGAGAGAGCTGGAGTGAGCCTGTCTGAGAATAGTCTGGATTATTCACATGGCACTAGTGGGAGTGTTGATGGTGGTCTGTCATGTGACTGGAGCAAAACCATGGTGAAGACAAACAGTCATTTACAATAGATGCCAATGAAAATATTTAACTAGAGATACTATGATATTCAAGAATTTGTGTCATTAAGAGCTGGCGCCAGAATTGTTAGACAAATTTAATGTACGGCAAGAGACTCAGCTGTAAAAAAAAGATGGCGGCATGTACAGACGCAGCGGCTCAAGGGTCCTGTCACACAAAGAGACAGGAAAGCTTTCCAGCAGGTGGTGAAGACTGGAAACAGGATTATTGGCTCCCGTCTTCCCTCTACAGAAACTTTGTACATCAAGCTCTGCTGAAATAAAGCAGGTGTGGTCATGAGGGATCAACACCTTCTCCAGGTCACTGCCTGTTCAGGTGGCGGGATGTAAAATACAGTCTGAGATGCCACAGACCAGAGTTTATGATCACACATCATACTAGATTTAGGAATATCCAGCAGCAATAAGGTTAGTTACGTAACATATTAGGGCTAGCATAAATTACCGTAATTCCATTTTAACACTTGGAGAGTTTGTGTGATGTAATATTATTCAGTATTACTCAACTTCAGTTGAAGTAATATTGTTTATTACTTCTCCAGAATTTGGAGCAAAATATTTGTACATTACTACAAGAATTTTTATTACTCTTTTGTGTGTATGTGTGTTTTTTATAATTATCATCATTATTTATTTATGTCTTGGCTGAGGAGGCTGCTCAGGATTTCCAAGGTGCATGTACCCTGTACTTGAATAAATGGCAAAAAGGTTTTTAGTTTTATCTATCTATCCATGAGTCTCATTTTTAGCTCTTCCCATGGCCTGTTTCTGTCTTACAGGCGTGTTCACTGTAGTGACTCATCTTTCCCTGCTTCATCCTGGCTATATTATCATTGTAGAAGGTGTTTTTCTCTGCTGACACTATGATGTATGCATGTTTGAAGTTCAAATGGAGAGCTTTCAAATTTTAGACCACTGCTCCCTTGTTACCCTCCCATCATCCATTTCTTGTTTTCTCTCCTTTTTAACAATGACTAAGCCCCCACCCCCACCTCTCTCCCTAATCTGATGCCTGTCTTGTAATCACAGACATTAGAGCTAATATTGATCTGGTTTTCACTGTGATTAGTAATGGCCACTCCAGGCTCTGTGGTTTGCCTCATCCAGCAAATTTCACATCCGCTGGCAGGGTGGGAAGTCAGAACAACAAGAGCCTGAGTTATAAGAGAAAAACTACATACAGTATCAACAAACCCTAATTCCTCATCATAGTGAAAAGGTTAAACTAAGTGATAAGAATTCACATTTTAAAGCACTGCTGTATCAAAATGATCATTCAAATTCAATCTATTTTTTTACATTTATCCAAAGAAACTGTTTATATTTTCACTTTTTCGGGATCCTATAAATCCAAAATAAAAACTTCTACCTCGTCATAACTCCTGCCAACAAGACCTAATCAAAATACAATCAAAAAGGCAGAATAAAGTGTTTATGTGGAGTAAATCACACAGTTCTCTGGAGGCACCAAGAGCTTTATTTAATCTCTGAAGATATGGATATTATGCAATATATGTACACAAGTCATGTATACACTGTCTGTAATACCTTACATATATCGCTTTTATCCAGATGCCAAAGCTGTTTAAGTTGCACAGCTGAGAACTGCTATTCAGCATATTCAAACACACTGAAGATGACAACAGATCACTGGAGCTGATGGACTTGGATGAAGTAAAACTGGAGTCCCATTTTTTTATAGTATAGAAACTATGGAAAACAACAAAATATGTTTACATTCAGCTTTATTTAAGACACTGAATATTTCTTTGGATTCTAACAAATGTGTTACAGTCTTCTTCCCTGATTTTGCTGACACACAGATGTATCTTACCACTCCCACCAGTCAATGTAATTCTGTAGGTGCCACCTGAATGTGAACGTGTACATTTGAGTGCTTGTATGCGTACATGAAACAAAGAAAACACTGAGCCACTCAGTAAAAACAGCTCCATACCTCAACTAGAGGTCAAATATTCCACAGGGAACCTTCAAGAGTTCATTTTCCATGAAATGACTCAAGAAAACACCCCAATACTCTGGCATACACATTATTAAAATGGTTATTTTATTTTATTTACCATCTAGTTGGATATACAATCATGGCCAAAAATACTGGCACCCCTTCATTTCTGTCAGATAACACACCACCTCTCCCAGAAAACTGTTGTAATCACCAAGTCTTTGGTATTCTCATGTTTAGTTCTTTTGTTTGCATTGAAATGACACAAAAAAGCAGAGAAAAAGTTCCAAATTTAATAAATTCCACACAGAACTCTAAAATGGACTGTGATTGCAATAATTTTGGCCATGACTCTATGTATATACACAATGGATGTGCAGGGTCCATGATGTATATGCTGTATGTGAAATGTCAAAACTGAAAATATCTCATGCATTTTAGACTCCTTTTATACCTGGTATAAATCTGCGATCTCTATCTCAATATCTTAGATGGAAAGTTCAAGATAATGCACAACTCTTGCTGAAAACGGTCTGGCATACACTGACATTGTTTCTCAGTCTGATGTCAATGTAAACACCATGTGTATAGCTTGGGTGAATTCTTTAGAAGAATTTCAGTTTCAAAGGTCACCAAGCTCTGCCTTTTCTTTACCTCAACCAAACTTAGCACAAAGCTATTCATGATCCTTTCCCCAGCAAAGGAAATATAACAACTTCCCTTGATCTGGAGAGCGCCATGTTTGTTGATACGTCCACCAGCTCTCCCTGCCAAATTTGCATATTGAGAGCTGAACACAGTGGTGGTGGAAGCAGGTGTAAATGCCGATGATCAAATGCAAATATCCACATGAAATCATGTGTAAATTGGATCTTAATGACACCTATACATTGATGGATTACGTGATGACTTGAGGATAGTGCCTAGGGATCCAAAGCTAATTTGTTTTAGCATTAAGAGGATAACAGAAAAATGTTTTCTCACCCTCACCTGAGTATGTCCATTGACTTCCACCTCCTCAGCAAAGCGAACTTTCACAGGGTTGGACCTGAGCTTGGCCCTCTTCTCTGGTGTAATGAACGATGACTTTGGGCCCTGAAAGCAGTGCAAGTCAACAAATCAGGTTGTCACAGTATTCTTTTATGGCTTAATCAGGAGTGAATGTTGTGCAGGTGCATTTTCAGTAAAGTGAAGTACATATGTGAAAAATGAAAAATTACATAGCCTGTTGCCTTTACTCTGCAATTGAGTGAACTGGAACTATTAACTCAGTTGTGTTAGGATAACACTACTCTATAGACTAAATTATTGCTTAGTATGTGTTTGTCTCAGGTGTCAGAATAAAGAGAAACTATTAAAATATGAGCTACAGTATCTTCAGCCACAATGCTGATATGAAAAACATTATTTTAATGCAATATGTTTAGAAGATTTTTTATTTATTTAACTCATACTAAAAAATACTGTCAGGGACCAATGTGCATAGTGGAGACTCTATAGCATCAAATATTGTAAAGGCAGAAAATAGTTGTAATAGAAATAAAATGAGATAAGTGATGGTGATAGATGTGTATATACATTTTAAAAAATGCATTAATGGAGTAATAGCAATACTGTCTCATTGTCAGTACAACACAAGCATCCAAATACATTTGGGAATGTTGCTGTTCTATCAAGGAATCTGCTTAATGCATTCGCATCAAATATTGCAAAAGGTAGAAAACATCGGCGTCGCTAGACCACTTGTACTGGGGCACGTGCCCCAGTAAATACATTCCTATATTTGTAAGGGTTTTTATTAGACCATTCTTCAGAGAAACTAAATGCAAGACAGTCAATAAACCAATTGACGCACGTAAAAGAAACACAATGAAAACAAAAACGTGCTGCAATAATGCTGCAATAATGATGCTGCAGCTGCGCGTGGAAACTATGTTCCCGCGCGGCGTGCCCGTGTATACTGACAGCACGCACGTTTCAAATGCCAATCAGCGAACGTTGCGCGACGAGCAGGTAAGATAATGTATGAAAATGCTGTGAAAGTAAAGTTTCCATGGGTGCTAGCTATACTATCTGAACAATGACTAATTCCTCCTCCTAGATGGATATCAGAAAATTCTTGTTTTTTCGAGGCAAATAGAGGGAAGCAGAAAGGAGAGATGAGTTTGAGGGATGTAAGAGAAATGTTGTTGACAAATGAACTATAGCTAACGGACTTGCAGGTCTGTGTGTAGCTGTGAACAGTCATTCAGCGCACTGAGACGACTCCACACTTGGCTGAGGTGCACAATGGGCCAAGACAGGATTCACCATCTTGCTGTCTTATCAGTTGAGCAGGAAGAACTTTGTAAACTGAGTGAGAGTCAAGTTATTGACAGCTTTGCCAAAATGAAAAATAGGCGCTACACTTTATTGCACAAAAAGGGAACCAACTTAACTACTTAGATTTGGTGGACAAGACGCCTTTAAGCTTGGGGAAATACTTTGCTTTACTTTGTGTATAGGATGTGTAGGATATGATATTAATTTGTAGTTGCTGAAGTCATATTTGGACATGTTTATGTCCTCCATTTTGGTAGCATTCATGAGTGTATGCAGTTTATTCTTTGAAAATGTAAAATGAAAAATGACATCTGATAAAAATTAAACCACTTTTGTTCTGAGGGAGTACTTATTAATTATTTGTGTGTATAACTGTGTAAAGTACAACTGTATGTACAGTATGTGTGTATCTATCTATGTATCTATATATATATGTATATATATATGCATATGGGGGGACCTGTGCCACAGTAAAGCTTCAGGTCTAGCAACGCCCATGGTAGAAAATAGTTGTAATAGAAATGAAATGAGATAAGTGATGGTGATAGATGTGTATATACATTTTAAAAAATGCATTAATGGAGTAATAGCAATACTGTCTCATTGTCAGTACAACACAAGCATCCAAATACATTTGGGAATTTTGCTGTTCTATCAAGGAATCTGCTTAATGCATTCAGATTCATCAGACAGGCACTGAGTAAAAAAACAAACACACTGTTACCTACATCTGGATACAGCTGTTTTATTGGAGCACCAGAACAAACTGTCAAACAGTCCTCCTGCTCTTGTGGCGCTATCTGATTATAATATAATATATATCATAGCTATTTTGATGTTTTGTTACCATCAACATGCATGACAGAGATGAATATCTTCTGGGAAATGTTAGTAATTCCTTAAAGCTCGTTAATGATTTCCTGGAGAAGCTGTGAGCCATAAAGGAAAATAAAGGTGCTTCCATCAGCAAAGGCATTAATGAGAATAACTGAGGAGCAGCCTTTTACATAAACACACACTCTGAGCTGTCTGTCTGAGCCTCTGTGGAGAGTGTCAGGGGTGTAACATGCTGTCACCGTTAATGGTTTTGTAGTGGTGGGACCTTGGCGACAGGATTGCTGCTACTGATTATGCTTGACCCCTGGCCTCATTGACATGCTGATTAATGGGTTTGTTGAAAACAGTGTTAAAGAATTATTTGTATATAGACACCGTGTAGTTTGCTGTACATGCTTTTGTGTGTGTGTTTTACAACCTAATTACAACAGGAAACAAGAAACACATTAAGTTCATCTGAAGTGCTGCTGGAAGAAAAGTAGCCATTATATTAATGCAATGTTGTGTGGAAATGTATGTTTCTGTGAAGCGTGTGTCTGTGTGTGTATATAATTAGTTAGATACAAGAGACTCACTAGGATTGTTCTGAGAACTGTCATTGCCAATGTATCTTGGCACTCCCTAAAAAAACAAGAAAGGGTCATAAAATTAGACATGATGTGCATAACTTAATTGTAAACGCTATTCTGTAGTACATATACCAATAATCAGATGTGTGTGTGTATATCTGTGAGTGTAGACCTGATTATTTCAGCAGCTTGCTCTGGGGTCAGGTCATCGACAGCGACATTATTGATCTTCACAAGCTGGTCGCCAGGGGCGAGCCGACCATCTGCAGGACCACCTGCACACACAAAACGTCCTTACATCCATGTCCTGAAGGTGTTCAATTGGCCTGCATTCATACTGGGGTTGATGACAAGTAGCAGCTGTATTCTAGTCGTCTCTTTTCATGTCACACTGATGCATAATTTTTCACTCTCCAGACCTAATCATCCCACCATGGGAAAACCAGAAATCCTATCACTGTACATTTCATATTGGTTATATACTGTATAACATATAGGTTGCATCTCTTTGCCTTATGAACTCTTCCCAGTTTGCAACATCAATATCATCTTTTTTATCATCATATCATATATTTAGCATAAGTCATTAAGGTTTTATGTAAACACAAATGAGGGCTGAATAATCCAGCATTGCTTATTTGTTTGGTGAAATGGGGTGTTTCTAGTGCTGAATACTGGGAAGATTTAATTTTACAAAGCTATTTTCCTTACAGATAATGTATGTATACTGTCAGATCATAATAAAAAATAAAAAGATAATGGTTTATTATACAGATATACTCCCAATCAAATTTCTGGTCTCACTTTCCCATTCCATTCAGTAGGAAATTGGCAGGTAATGTATATGTTTATCAGCCCTCTCACCTTCCTTATTGCTATACTAACACCATCCCCAGCAAATGTTTTATAAATTGTACAACATCAGGTAAACAAACATGGACAAATGCAGGTGACATCGATAGCACTGACAACATTTTAAATAAGAGATCCATATTTCATTGTCAAGATGATGCAGCATGTGCCATTGTGCCAGACAGACTGAAGAACAACAGAGCCAAGGCTCAGCGGGGCCACTGCAGACAGTGTGTGTGTGAGTGTGGGACAGGCAGAAGCAGATGGTGAGGGAGCAGACGCTGAGCCAGCCAGGAGAAAGCGGGGATTCAGATCCTAGTGGCTTCAGAGCTCAGAAACAAACAGCACTTTACATTATAATTCTAGCCAGAATATAATATTCAATAATATTTAATAGCTTTTGATAAAGCATCTAACCTTACAGCATTATAACAATGTTCTTTGTAGATTTAATTTTAAACAGATAAAATTCCCATTTTTTTCAGCAAAGAGAACTGTTACAGATGAAAAGGGAAAAGTTGAGCATGGAAAAATAGATGATGAAACAGTCTTTAGAAAAAGAAACGTTGAGTTGGAGCAGCACTGGTTAGACCTGATTGCAACAGGTAAGAAGTCAGGCAGTGCTACTATGAAAGGTTTAGAGGGTCGCTAGGATTTGTTTTGCAGGCCAGTAGTGATGACCACGAAGGCACAGGTGCAATGGGGAGTGCATGGTGTGTGTGTGTGTGAATGAAGCAGAGCACACACCCCACCAGTGCGCAGCGCGTGGCAAAAAGAACAAGCACCCATGGGCCCATCACAGAAAAGATGGCCACTGGGGTGCATGGAGTGTGTGTGGGTGTGTGGCAGGGCACACACCGCACCAGCACACAGCGATCAGACCGGTTGGAGTTTGGCTGTTCATTTTGCCACCTGAGCGAGTGACCCAGGGTCAGCAATCAGTGGTGGTGGTGGTGCATTCTTGTGACACGACAGGGAAGGGGTTCACCGTCGCGCGCGATACTCAGGACCGAATGAGCCAGTGAGAACTCGGATGTATCCCGGAGGTAAAAACGGGTGAAGGGATAAGGGGAAGCCCAGGAGGCTGCCATGCAGATATCTTCCACAGCCATGCCTCTAAGAAGGGCAGTGGAGGATGCGATGGCTCGCGTAGAATGGGCTCTGATGCTAGGTGGGGGGTCGCTCCCGGCCGATATGTAAGCCTGTTTAATAACTCCACCCAGCCAGTGAGACGGCCGTTGTTTTGTTAAAGGCTGCCCAAGAGAGCAGCTCCTGTAATGCACAAACAGCTTTTATGTCTGCCTGACAGCTGCCATGCGCCCCACGTAATGGGACAAAGCGCGCACCGGGCAGAGAGCGTGGAGGTTCCTCTCTGCCTCGTCTCCGTGAGGAGGAGGAAAGAACCCATCCAGAGAAATAACTCTGGATCAGTAAGAGGATGAGATAATTTTAGGTGCATACGCGGGGTTCGGTCTAAGAATGGCCACGCTACCGTCTCCGTGGATAAGGAGGCACGCCGGTGAGACAGACAGTGCACACAGATCGCCCACGCGTTTAGCCGAAGTCAAGGCTAGGAGGAGCGCTGTTTTCAGGGAGAGATGTTTGAGAGAGATGTGTGCCATGGGCTCAAAAGGAGGCCCGCTGAGCGCACATAAAACCAGAGGCAGATTTCACTGTGACAGTGGGTGTGCAAATACGGTTCTCTTGCCAAAACCTTCATGGCATGATGAGATGGCAGCGGCATACGCTTTAACGGTAGACAGAGCCAGGTCCAGTGGAAGAGGCGAGAGGAGGAGGAGTGGGGTTAGGCGGAGGGGGACGTCGTGGTGCAGTGGCCGCGGAGGCGGCTGGGCGCCTGGCTCTGTAGCTTTGATGTCTGCCCTGATTATGGCAATCTGGTCGGGAAGGGCGAGGTTGCTGTCGTCCCCATGACGCTAGCTAACTAAGGCTGCACCACATTGCCAAACTGAACACTCTTCAGTTACAGAGTGGCAACACATGAAAAAAACTGTGCAAAATGGTTCTTTTTAATGGGTTTTAGCTCACACACAGACAGTAGCTGTATGTATGTGACATTTTTGACATATGCAGCTGTAACCGGTCGCCTTTGAGTCTCTATGCTGTCCTCTTAGTCCCCGCCATCTCGCCTGTCCCACTGGTAACCGGCCGTGCTGCGTTGTGTTTGCTTGGGACACATGGACCGACACATTTGCTATTCAGCGGGGCCCTTTATTGCTGGTCACAGAGGAAAAAAAAACATAGAACAGATTGCCTCCGGTGAGTGCTCAGCTCGCTCCTCTTTCCACTCGACACCATGCAGGAAAGAGAGCGAGAGTGGAAGAGATGCGCAGGGTGATAACACACAAACTATTATACATAACTTGGACATACCTGGTCACAAAAAAACATAAAACAGATAGCCTCCAGTGAGTGCTCAGCTCGCTTGTAAACAAAAGCACACAACAAGTTTACCCATGCGACCCAGGGTGGACAATAAAAGTAAAATAGTCACAAATGGGTGGAGCGCTCACTTCTTTCCACTCGACACCATGCAGGAAAGAGAGCGGAAGAGGTGCGCGACCCCTCTTTATACCCGGCTACCAACAAAGAAAAGCATAGCTCAGCTGTGAGCCCTAGTGTGTCAGAATTGGCGTGTATGAACGCCAAATGGTGTTTGTGGTGGACTCGATTATAAAACCAGACGAACTGATATAGCTGAAGATTTTACTAGTAGCAACGAGACAAACAAATACACAGTCCGGGATACAAAATCAGGTCGAAAAGACAGTCCAGGGTCAGTGCCGGTAGACAGGTGTAGCCAGGAGATCCAAACTCGAGTGGTCAAGGGGAAAG
>NW_018127909.1:518358-519354 GCF_001952655.1 Monopterus albus | reverse complement strand
TCCTTGTGGGAGGACGCTGCCTAAATAGAGGTGTAAACAGGTGCACATAATAACAAAGCAGGTGAAACTAATGTGAGTGATGAAGAACGTAAAAAGACCGAAACTAAGGTGAAACAAAAACAGGAAGTAATGTCAAAATAAAAGCCGGACAGGAAGCAACGGAACCGAATCGTGACATAGTGGAGTGGAGGTATCCCTGACCAGGCATGTAAATTAACTTGCACATAAACAAAACGTTTTGTGTAATTATTACATCCCGGTTACATTTTGTGTGATTATTACATTCCAGTTACATTTTGTGTGATTATTACATCCCAGTTACATTCTGTGTAATTATTATATCCCGGTTACATTCTGTGTAATTATTACATCTCGGTTACATTTTATGTAATTATTATATCCCGGTTACACAGCCACATAATTACGTTGCACCATCGTAGCCCATGCCCTGATGCGTGCCGTCGCTACGGCTGCAGCGGACGAGCTCCAGCCTGGGAGTTGCATTGGTGGATGCGGTCCGTGAGCAGAGCAGTGACCTGGTCTCGGGGCAGTGGAGGAGTGGGGCGCTGTTCACCAAAGAATGCCATCTTAGGGAGCAGGATGAAGGAGATGCTGGTCTCCAGTGGCGGCACGGCAGGAAAACCCATGTCGGTCATCCCCTTGACTCTGGTGAGTGCCTCATAGCGGGGGACTGGAGCCTGCAGGCCCTCTGGCCGCTCTCCTGCCTCGGAGAAGAAGGGCTGGATAGCAGGGAAACTGGGCCAGACTGGGGGAGGCTTACTCAGTTGCTCCGCTCTGTAGTAACCTCCCACCATGTCCGAGGAGGCGGGAGGTGGTCCAGCCGCAGGAATGGGGATGCCTTTACGACCTGCTGCCTTGGTGATAATTTCCGGCAAGTCGTGGAGCAGGGCACCAAATGCCGAAGGATGGCCGGCGTTGGAAGCGTGCTGCTCAGCCGGGGGGAGGTTGTCTCTGCCGGTGTCCAAATCAGCCATT
>NW_018127909.1:492808-517859 GCF_001952655.1 Monopterus albus | reverse complement strand
TAAACCCAATAGTGACAGCTCTTAGAGGGCGAAGCCTATACGAAATAGAACAACAAAATTGTAACTTAACTGAAAATCTGACCACATTCAAGGAAATAAAACAAAAAATACAGATAATTCCAAATGGTTCATTTACTTTTTCTTGTCACTGAGTGTAACAATAAATGATTATATTTTATGAATGATGGACTGTATGACTGTAGCTGCCCTCTAGATGTGACATCATTTACAGCAGCCAATCACCAGAAAATAACTTCTGTTGTCCTGAAACAAGGAAGCTCTGCAGCACAGATATCTACTGTATTAGTGTGAACATACATTATTAGAATTGGGCAAAAGCCATGTATTTATAAGTCTGAGAACATCTCCAGTCATATGCATCTCCCACCTTTTCTGCTATGACTACAATCACACCCCTAACCCCAGTCTTACCTACTGTATCTGTTATACAACTGAAAGCTTATTAGGCATTTAACTGGAAGAGGTTCTCGAAGACAGTACACAGCCTGGGAGAAAGTGCTGCCTGAGAGCCCCAATTAAGGGCAAAACGTCTTCCTCTTGCTTTGCTTTCTCTCCTCATTATACTGAAGATGCTTTATACGTATGTGCACGCAGACACACACATACACACACACACACACACACACACAGAACACTATGGTCACAGTATGCTTCCTTAGTTAATGAAATTTTGTGTGCATATATGCAGTATCAGCCTCCCTTGGACGTTCCACTTTTTACAGTTTGTACTGTACACTGGCCAGAGGGCTGCAGTTGGCTGGCACAGATTCGCTGTGGAGACTTATTCTATGCAAAACAAGAGCCCTGTTCTAGAGACAACAATGAGAATGAAACTAAAATTTTTATTTTTCCTGGAAGAAGAAAATATATTAGATTTTAACATGATTATACTCTGGAGTGCCTACATATATACATTTATACAGTGTCTGAGTTTACATTTCAATAGCAAAAATAACAACATATTTAGGCTGGTTAACACTGAAATGAATAAAAGTTTTAGAAAAAAATCAGTCCAGCAAGTAACAGCCACAAAATGGTTCAGTTCTCTTGATTAGACGATGTAACTTGTGCATATATTCCTAACATATATTCACTCAAATATGGCCTGCATGTCATCAGTATAGCTCCCAAGTACCAAAATATAGTACTAAAATACCTCAACTGGCTTCTCCTGCTGTAGGAGTACAGTGGTATGACTCCAAGGCTCTGCAGGTTTGATGAGCTCCTCCACATTTATATTCATTCCTACTGTGGAAAGGCTGTTCCAGGGCAGCTCACTTAGGAACTCAGGTGAACAGTAGCACAGTTGTGCCTGTTGTGCAGAAGACACTAACTGGTATGCAAACAGACATCTTTTTTAACATATATATTCATGAATGACATCAAGCTATATGCCAGGAGTGAAAGAGACATTGACTCACTGATCCACACCACTCGGATCTACAGCCAGGACATCGGAATGTCATTCAGACTGGATAAGTGTGGTCAAATGGTAACAAGGAGAGGGAAGGTAGTCAGAACTGAGGGGATTGTACTACCAGAAGGCAACATAGCAGATGTTGAGGACAGCTACAAGTACCGTGGGATCCTGCAGGCAAATGGTAACCATGAAGAGGCTGCAAGGAAAGCAGCAACTACCAAGTACCTGCAGAGAGTAAGGCAAGTCCTGAGAAGTCAGATGAATGGAAAGAACAAAGACTACACCCTGCCGGTCATCAGGTACCCCGCTGGTATAATAAGCTGGCCAAAGGAGGAGATAGAGGACACTGACATCAAGACAAGGAAGCTCCTTATAATGCACGAAGGGTTTCACCCCAAGTCCAGCATCCTGAGACTGTACACTAAGCGGAAGGAAGGAGGCTGAGGATTAGTGAGCGTCACAGCCACTATCCAGGATGAAACAACAAAGATCCATGAATACATCAGGCAGATGGCTCTAAGTGATGATGTGCTTAGTGAATACCTCAGGTAGCAGAAACCAGAGGAACAAGGGAAGGAAGAGCAGGAACCCTCATGGAAGGACAAACCTCTGCATGATATGTACCTCCGTCAAATAGTAGAAGTGGCTGATATCGAAAAATCCTACCAGTGGCTGGACAAAGCTGGACTGAAAGACAGCACAGAGGCACTAATCCTGGCAGCACGAGAACAAGCTCTAAGTACAAGATCAATAGAGGCCAATACCACGCAGGACCCAGGGTGCAGGCTGTGCAAAGATGCCCCTGAGAAAATCCAGCACATAATGGCAGGGTGCAAGATGCTAGCAGGCAGGGCATACATGGAACGCCATAACCAATTGGCTGGCATAGTGTACAGAAACATCTGTGCCAAGTACAGGCTGGAAATCCCAAAGTCAAAATGGGATACACCCCCAGGTGGCTGAGAGTGAGCAAGCTAAGATCCTGTGGGACTTCAAGATACAAACTGGTAATGACCAACCAACCGGACATAGTAGTGGTGGACAAACAGAAGAAGAAGGCTGTAGTGATAGATATAGCAATCTCAAGCGATAGCAACGTCAGGAAGAAGGAACACGAGAATCTCCAAAAATACCAAGGGCTGAAAGAAGAGCTAGAAAAGATGTGGAAGGTGAAGGCACAAGTGGTCCCCGTGGTAATAGGAACATTGGGGGCTGTGACCCCCAAAATGGGAGAGTGGCTCCAACAGATCCCAGGAACAACATCTGAGATCTCTGTCCAAAAGAGTGCAGTGCTAGGAACAGCTAAGATACTGCAGAGGATCCTCATATATATAAACTGCTGTATTGATTGATAGGCAGCCCAGCAGTGGCTGTCTGTTAAATACTGACTGTATCATGTAAACATACTGAAAAGAAAGGGAAAGAGAGGGAGAAGGAACCATAGATATCATGGAGGGTACACTACTGAATATCACTATGTGACTGAAGTAAATTAGAGCATTGTGCATCAATTCATATGATCAGGTGGAACTACTCTTCACATGTTATTGTTGCATAATACACCACGCATGTAGATGCCGATATTAAGGTTGGTTTGGCCATTCTGAATGTAATGAGTATAACACAATATTTAATGCTCTTATCAGACAGTCCAAATGCTGTTTGTTTCATGCAAGTTTGTTATAAGGTGGTGAGAAAACACTGCATGTAGTGTTGAAAAGAACATTTCTCACAGCAATTTCATTATTGCATTACTGCGTACTTCTATCATGAAATAAATATATTTCATATAGGCTACATTTTAAATTCAGGGTTTGTTGTGTCCAATATCAGTAGTTTACAAATACAGACATTGTAACAATTTATATTTATATTACTCTTCTTTTTCCCACTTTTGTTTTTACATTTTAAAAATTTTGTCATACCTGGGGTGACCTCCTGCACCAGGATGGGGGTCTGGGAGGACAGAGTGAGGCCATGAGAGTTAAGGTTTGGGTCCCACTGGATCTGAACATTGAAACGGAAGGGGTAATTCCTCCGATCACAGCCACCAGACTCGGCTGTCTTCCCATCTGCTGACACTCGGTCTCTGAGAGGAGCAAGTAGACAAAAAAAACCCACTCAGGATGCAATTGTACAACTACAATATTTCCAAAAGAGCACAGATTGAAAATGGTCACCAATGTGGGCATTACTGCTGCATTCTCATACAGTCCATTAAATTGAGAATCCAACTAATGATTTCAAATAAGAGGAAAAACAAAGGTTTACCTGCTCAGAGAGTGAGACCTGCTGCCTGTGTCTTGGGACCGTCTCAGCCATCGTCCCACCATCTGCTCTACCCGGCTGGTCCTACGCGATGGGGAACGGCTCCTGTCCGGTACTTCCATTTACCTGGCAGGGGAAAAAGTCAGAGGAGTCATACATACAGTATTATTCTTTTAAAGATGGCGCTCCCCTGTGTGTGACGTCATGGAGCTCTCCAAGTGAAGTTATTTCTCTTTTGTCTCTTTCTTGCTTATTTGTGCCATGTTAATGCAACAGTAAAGACTGCAAACATTATTTATGATTGGGTGACTTTACTACAGCTAAGAGAGCGCAGTCATCTTGGAGAGTTTGACCTGAGCACACTGGACTCTTACCCAGAGCTAACGTGCTATGTTGATACGACGCCCCCAGCAGGCAGCTGCTTGGTTAGCGACAAGCCAAAACGGAGAAGAGGCGGACAGGGACATGCGGAGCGAAGGCACCGGCGTTTGGTCAGGAGGGGTAGGCTAACCCTCCAGGGTACATTGTTTGCAAATGTCCAATCTCTGAATAATAACATGGATGAACTCCGTGCTCAGATTTCTATGCAGACGGACATACAGGACTGCTCCTTGCTGTGCTTTTGTAAGACATGGCTGGCTGTAGGGACACCCAAAGAGGCAATTACTGTGGACAGCTACTCGGTGTTCAGACACGACCAAAATGATGCGGAAAGAAGCAAGATTCACAGAGGAGGAACGGCTGACTTTGTCAAAAGTCCTGGTGCACCGGTAGTAAGATTATCTCCAAATTTTGTTTTGAAGATGTGGAATATTTAACATTGAAACTAAGGCCATTTTATTTGCCCAGAGAAATGCAATGTATCATTGTAAGTGTGGTGTACATACCCCCCCTCAGCCAGGGAGGGCGCTGCACTCAAAGAGCTCCACGACATGATCAGTGAGCATGAAACCACATATCCTGATGCTGCTAGTATTGTTCTGGGAGATTTCAGTCACTGCAATCTTAGGAAAAGCATGCCTAAACTGTATCATTTTGTGACATTCCCCACTAGAGGAAACAAAACACTAGACCAATGTTACAGTAACATTAGAAATGCTTTCTCAGCAGAATCTAAGCCTCATTTTGGTAAATCTGACCACCTAGCAATCCGGCTCAGGCTGGTTTACACCAAATGGCTCAAAGCGAAACCAGTCACAGTGAGAACTCTTAACACTTGGACTGATGGTGTACAGGCCAGCCTGCAGGGCTGTCTGGAGGCCACAGACCAGAACATCTTCAAAGCCACAGACGACATCCATGAATATACAGAGACTATGAGTGATTACAACTGGTGCACATCCCTATGCACACCAGCTAGAACGGTGCATGTCTTCCCCAATCAAAAACCTTGGTTCAATATGGACATAAAGCAGAAAATCAGGAAAGGGCGGGAAGCTTTCAAGTCAGGGGACCAAGCGGAGTACACGAGAGCCCAGTACGAGCTACAGAGGTCCATCACAGCTGCAAAGAGGGCATATTTCCAAAAACTGGAGAGCTATAACATGAATAACAACATGTGCAGCATGTGGCAGGGAATCCTGGACAGCCTTAACAACTTTTATGCGAGGTTTGACAGGTTGAACACGGATACCCCCTCAAAATCCCCCTGCGACCCGGGGGACACTACTTATCAGGTAATGCGCACACAGGTTCTGAAGGCCCTGAAGCAGGTGAATCCCCATAAGGCTGTAGGACCAGACGGTGTCCCCCCTAGACTGTTGAGACCCTGCGGGGACCAACTAGCTAGTGTGTACACAGACATCTTCAACCTGTCCTTAACCCAAGTAGTAGTCCCTCGCATTTAAAAAAAAATCCATTGTCGTGCCGGTCCCTAGGACATCAGACACATCCACTCTGAATGACTTCAGGCCAGTGGCGCTCACATTAGTCACCATGAAGTGCTTAGAGAAACTGGTCCTCACACTGAAACGTCTTCGACCTAAAAACCTAGTCCAGTTGATTTTTCTAAATTTTTTTCAGCTTATTATGACCTGGATGACTGACAATCTACACGGACATTCTGCATAGAAATAGCAGAACATACAGTCTTATGCAAAAGTTTACTCCTACCATTGTTGTTTTGGCTCGTAGACTACCAGTGCAAAATTTAATCAAATGTGACAAAAATTGCAGAATGACATCCTGTCTCGCCTCTGTTTTACAATGCCAGTCTGAATTCACAGGCTGGCTCGCAATTATACCGCCCTTAGCTTGATCTGTATGAACAGCACAAGGGTGGGATACTAGCAACCCTTTGGAACGGGTGTCTCATGACTCCCAATACAAGCTTATGTTAGTAGCCTAACCAAAAGCATTGAATGCAATTGTACCTCAATGCTGAAATCTTGTAACAATTTTATTTTTGGTTTACATTTATACATGGCTGCCAAGATGCTCTCCATCCATCCATTATCTATACCGCTTATTCCTGAATAGGGTATCAGGGGGCTGGAGCTGACATCGAGCAAGAGGTGAGGTCCACCCCGGACAGGTGCCAGTCTGTCTATGTGTCAGTCCTATGATGAACAACCACACACACACTCACACCTATAGACAATTTAGAGAGTCGCAACCTAAGATGCATGTCTCTAAACTGTGGGAGGAAGCCAGGGTACCTGGAGAGAACCCGCACAGGGAGAACATGCAGTGCTAAATACCATCAAAAGGTCACTGAAGTACCTTTGAACCAGATGGTACAACTTCATCATCCTATGCAACTGACAGGTGTCCGGAGCAGGAGAGATGCTTTGTGGATTTCATAACTGAACTGCAATGATGGAACACACACACATCTTTAGCAAAAGGTTCACCATCACTTACCCTTGATACAAGGGATAATGGCTCTCTGCTGGATTGCGGAAGGTTTCTCAAAACCATATGCATAAATTCCTCTGAGCAGAGCCTCACGTAGGTTCATGTCATCAAAACTGTCCACGATCTGGTTCCAGTTACTCTGGAGGGGCAAAAAACAAAGAGCAACAGGTAGGTGCGTGTGACAACACACTGCGCTCACAAGGAGATTAACACCAGCTTTCCTAACTCCCACCTGTAACTGGATTTTGGACTTCCTGACAGAAAGACCACAGGTGGTCAGAATGGGAGGGCGGGTGTTTGCTGAGCTCACAATCAGCACAGACTCACTGCAGGGCTGCTGTCTCAGCCCCAAACTCTTCATCCTGTACACCCACGACTGTGTCTCCAACCATGACAACTCCAGCATTATTAAATATGCTGATAAAACCACCATCCTGGGCCTCATCAAGGGTGGGGACGAGTCAGGTTACGGAATCTTGGTGAATGACATTCTTGATTATGGAGAGGACAATGACCTCATCCTCAATATAAAGAAGACAAAAGTTATAATAATAGACTTTAGGAACTGACTGAGGTGGAGAGGGCTGACAGCCACAAGTTCCTGGGCTTGCAGGTGACACCTGACCTGAGCTGGACATGAAACACAGCTGCCACAGAAAGCCCAGCAGCGGCTATACTTCATCAGGCAGCTCAGGAAAAGCTGGTCTGAAACGTGGACCCCTCAACCAGGCTTATAGCGGACTGGTAGAGAGCATCCTCACTACTGGGATCACAGTCTGGTATGGTAACACCACACAGGCAGAGAGGAAGGTTCTTCAAAGGGTCATAAAGACTGCAGAGAGGATCACTGGGACTGAACTGCCTGCTGTGTATGGACACAATATACACACACTGCTATTGCAAAACAGCAGAGAACATAATCAGAGACCCACTCCATCCAGCTCACACTCTGCTCAAACACAAAAACTGCACCCACAACCTCAGGCACAGCAGAGCGGACAGTATCATCACACACAAAACAAGATTTTACAACAGCTTTTTCTCTGCCGCAGACTAATCCCTACAAAATACAAAATGTGAAAAACCTGTGCACTAATCCCTCATTACCCTACTAAGTAGAATACATATACAATTCCACTAGTTGCAGTACCATGTGCAATATTTGAAACTCCCCATTTTACCTGCTACCTTATTCCTGTATCCACAATTTTATCAACTATTTTGTATTCTTGTTTTTAGTATTTTGTATTTTTTTGTATTCCTGGGTAATCTTATATTTAGACTAGGTGTTCGTTCTTTTGGCTTTAAACTCTTTACTTAAATCCAGGAGAGCCCTGCACAAGAATTCCTATATGCCTAGACTGACTGTTTATGCATTAATGGCAAATAAAAATCTTTAATCTTTAAATGGATGTAGATAAACAGCAAAGTGTCAGTGTAGCATAGTAAAATGTTTCATGCAAGAAACCAACCAGGAAAAATAACAATAATAATTCAAACTCCTAGAAATATTTCCAGAATAAAACATGCAAATGAAAGTACTTGAAATTTCAGTGGTTTAGAGATAGAGAACGCACACACACTAGGCTTGGCAGTGGGACTTCTGCCTAGCAGACATAGGCTGAGGCCAACAATGATGTCACTTGTGGCATCATGTAGCCTAATAGGCTCTTAGTACAAGTTATGAGCCAGTTGCCCAAGCCAAGATTCTAATTTCCAGTAATGATGGTGTCTCCTTTGAATAGGTCCCTGTTGTGTTTGCTGTGAGGCAGGTGGTTGTCATAAATGACTGTTGACAGGCCATGGTGGTTGGTGCAATGGATATAATGGACATGGGCTCCTTTTGGTGTCTGTGGGGTTTAGTCTGGCTAATGGGTCCTTGTGGAACCTTGCACTGACAATGCCATATCAGCTTACATACACATGCATGCTTATAAAAACCTAAAGACTTTAGCAAATGTTGTGCTTGACTCCATGGATATTTATTACCTGTACACATTGGTCATGATGCAATTATGCTCCAGCCTGATTACACTGCAAGTGGGACAAAATCAATAGTTTTTGTTTAGCCCAAAAATGTATTTGGAACCACAGCCAATGCTAATATGAAGCTTTAGCAGTATAAGTTAGAAAAATAAAAAGGATATCTTTAAAATAGATGTTTTACTATGAAATATCATCTTTGTGTTCAAACCAGGGTATAAATTTCATAACAGCCATGTGACGTGAAGCCCTTAATAGTTGTCAGAGGCACATGACCATGGTGGCTGGTGAGCCCTCATCAGATGTGAAGAAACTCTTATCTCTGCCAGATCTTCTGAAGCCAGTCAGATCTGATGAGTGATCTCAGTAAATGATAGCTAAGTCATTCATTTGTTCATGATCTGCCACTCATGTAGGTGAGTGTAGCTACAACCAAGTTAGCAAAATACACGGTAGAATTTAATGTTATTCACTCTTTTACACTGCTTGGTAACAACATTTTCATGAAGGATTGGTGAACTTCTGTTGTCTACATTCACTAAATCTGTGCCCTATTTTTAGCTCAGAGTGCATATCAATTAAAATAGCAAGATCACGCTCTATTTCTAAGCTGTAAGTAAACTCAAAGGCTGTAAAACACAGCATGTAGTGTTGAAAATTATTTTCCCTGCTATCTGAAATATTGTATATGCTAAATCAGCAGTACTGTATTGTTAGTCTGTATACATGCTATTTTTAGTAAATTTAATGTACAATATATGTAAATACAGAAGTTATCCTAAAATGAGGGGGACAAGCAACATGCTTAATAGGTAGCCATTCTACATTTATTTTTAGTTTTCATGGTGCTAGAAGTGATGCTGGTCTTTTTGCTCATTATGATGCCAGATGAATAAAATGATTGCACCTGTTAGAGTAATTAACAGTAATTCAACATCCTTTACTCCGTTTTCTCCTTAATAAATCAATCTTCCCTCCAACCCGTGACCATAAGCAACATCAGCAAACTGGCAGCTGGATGACATGTTAAGATGCCATAGAGCGCAAATTTGCACATGTAATGCTATGTCCTATCCAAATTATAGTAAAGGTGCACAGTTACTACTACTGCCAAAGCCGCACATGAAATATCTCATATTTCCCTGACATACAGTAGTTCTACAAGCATGCACAATTTGTTGTATTCATTTTGTGAACATATCCTCCAAACCTTAGTTTGTAACATTACTGCTCAGGCTGTGTACTGTAGGCTACATACAGTAAGCTACGTGCACATACATATTATTTGTCTGTCAGCCTTAGTGACCAGTCAAGTGACCTTTGTGTTCTCTGGAAATGTATGAAATTCAAGGCCAAATGACCTTGCCCTTCAAATTATGAACTGTATGGCCTGGTTCAAATCCTCTGCCAGATGTCAACAAACAACCCCTGTAGGAGGAGCTCTGCAATCAAAAGACAGAACTTTGGAAGAATCTGACTAATTCTGTCACTAATGCATCATATTAGCTTTGGCTGAATGTTACAATACATTTTGACACAAAACAGACTGTGGGTTGTATTACTAATTTTTATTTTGTAGCAGCACTACAAAGATATCCCCTCATGGCCAGAATGGACAGAAGGAATGACTACAGCAATCAGTAAACCTTTCAATGTAGATGTGAGCATTAAAATAATTTGTTTTTAACACTGGCAGAGTCAAATGCCTAACATTATCATGGAACACTAGAATACTATTAACAGTATTTGCTCACAAAGTCTCCCTCTCATTCACCACACACACATATGATCACACAAAGACTTCCCCCCCAGATGACTGAGCAAGTCAGACATTAGCTGTTACTTAATACCCCCTTCACATCATCAAAGGTTGATTCTACTTGACTGGATCTGGCAAATAGTGATATAAAGCATTCATGAAGAATCGCCCTTCAGTGAGTGATACATGGAAAAGAAAGAGACTGACTGAATGAACAAGCCAACAAATGAATGAATGATATAATCACACAATGGGAAAAAAGAGTACATGGATAAGTTCATGCAGGATAGCAGAGTAAACTGACAGATTAGTGAATGGATGATAACCACATTACTAACCAATAAACAAATGAAAGGATGGATGAATTCCAACTACAAGGAGCAAGGAGTGTCCTTTGGGGAAAAATGATGATAAAGGTAATGACAGAGAGACAGATGAATCCATGAATGCATTTACTGTTTGATGCATGGGATGAATGAGTGAATGAACTCAGTGGGCCTGTTGTATTCCTCAGTGAGCAGCTGCAGGAAAGAATCTCCCCCAGACAAATGCTGATGATGAGCATTAGCACCATCCATTAGAGGAAACACAAGGGTGAAGAGAGAGAACAGGAGAGGAGAGGAGAAGGGGAGCTATTGTAGGCATCTAAACAAGGATTAACGTGGTGTCCAGTGCATCATCAGGAACAGTATGATGTGACAAGTGTAGGAAACTGAGTGAAGCAAGGACATGGCAAACAAACAAACAAGTGTGATAGCAGGTGAGTGAGGAGGAGGGATTAGTGGTAAAAGTGGTGATTGACACAGCCAGACAGCAATGTCTCCTGGGGGATCTTGAGTGGTAAGCACATTATCAACCCACTATGAACACCCCTCTCCTGCTTCTCTTTCTTTCCATCCTATCAGTCCCTCACTTCTCAGCCCTCCACATCTCACTTTTACAGTTTGCTTCACTCGAAGTATCTCACTTATCAGGTTACAAGAAACACAATGCAGAAGTGTCCTTGGGTTTGTTAGAGTGAAATACACAAATATAAAGAAATGTAAAGGCCCTGAAGCTCTGAAAACATGGATTTCCAGTAGAGATACTTCCATTTAAAAGTGGATCATCAGGGATGGATTATAGCCAAAGGTCTGTGCATTTCAAATGTCAAACATTGGGACAAAACCTTTATACAATCCAGTCTCCTCTAATCCTATAAACATGTTTTTCTTCCTACAGTAAGTGACTTTGATTGACTATACTTATGAAGTAAAAGCCCCTATGTCTCATCTACTCCACTCTGGTAAAACAGTGCTGAGACCGCATACAGTAGCAATTTCCGTTTTGAGTTCCACATTGTTCAAGGTAAGATATCAAAACAGGAAACGTCGGCAGATTTTTTAAAAAAGGTGTAACATTAGAAGCTGCTGGGAATATTACACTGTACTTCCCTCTCACGTCATTCAAAAGACATATCACATTTCTCAACTTTACACTTCTCATAAATTTTCTTGGAGCATCCATTGCTGACTATTGCAATCCTACCAATAATGACAAGATGCAATTTTAAGCATTTTTTCTCTTGTAGTAATTGTACTCCATTTGGACATTTAGAGTTGAGTCATGAGACAGAATTTTCTGACCCTCTCTTGTATGTAGTGGGGGAGGACAAAAAAGTACAGACACCTCTAAATATAATGCATTCCAGTACAACACCACATTTAATTATGACCTCAATAATAAACATATAATTGAATTTATACATTTATAACAATTTCACTAAAAACTGAAACATTTTGAGCTTCATAAACACAGATGTTAAGGTGGAAGTGTTGCATTGAAGTGCATACAATTACACAGGTGTGCCTGATAAAGCGGCTGGTGAGTGTAGGATAAGGCAGACGGCACCACTACAAATGGAGATAATGTAATTATCTGAAGTTGGGAGCGGTACCTCCCCAAACTACACCCCTTCCATTTCTACACTATTTAAACCAACCAAAACCCCTCACATCTATTATCGCTTTTCATTACCCACCCACTCTCCCCAGAATCTTTTTCCTATTCTTCTATCCCTTAGTGAACTGCAACAGTAGAAAGATAATCTGGCAAATAATTACTGAATGGGGCTGGTGATGTATTCAAACAGAGAAAGTAAGGAGACAGTGAAGTGTACAGGTGAGCAGAGACATCAGGTTTCAGAAGTGGTGGGTTGACTGTGCAGGGCAAGTGGGAGTGGCAGGGTCTGAAATGACAGGAGACGCTATGGAGAGGCATCTGGGAATGAACAACAGAATCTGGGCAGAGGTGGCTGACATGAAGGTTTGTGACTGGAAAGTTGAATCCTGTGACTGACAATTAGTTTTATCTCAAATGATACACTGCTGCCCTTTAGCTCTTGTTTGCTTAGTGTCCACACTAACTTACATATCACAAACAAACCAGGTTATAAAAAATGGCAGATTTACTAAACCTTATGCATTTATTTTTCTTCTTTGGTGGTCACAAAGAGCCAGCAAAGTAGTAGATTGCCGTAAGCATTGCTAGTCTGCAACTGGACCTCAGATTTTATTAATAATGATGGACAGCTAGAAACAAAGCAAAAACAAGACATTTTGTACCTTAACAGTGATGGAGCATAGTTGCCCTGTTATTGCTATATTTCATACAGTTATTAATAGGGAACAAACAAAGTAACAAACACAGCACACTTAACTAATTTTCCTTTTCTGATGTACACAGAAAATTCCATGCTCTTGCTTATACCACAGGTATTTGCCAAATAAGCAAGTCAATTTTTATTAGTAAAGCCTGATATCATAAATCACAAATGTTCATCAGGGGTCTTAACAAACTGAACAATACCCTCTGCCGTTAGAACAACTTGAATAAAGAAAAACTCCTCCAAAAATCCCTTTAATGAAAAAAATGGAAGAAACCTCAGGAAGATCAACAGAGGAGGGATCCTTCTTCCAGGATGGACAGATGTGCAATGGAACAATCTGGCTTACTTCTATTGATCTCTTATATAGACTGCTGTAAAGATCAATTCCTCAACCGTCCCCACGATTAACACTTGGACTGTGTACATTTACAGTAATAGCAGTTTAACTTTTGATCTTATGCTATAAAAGAAACTGTACAGACACACAGTCCTGTGGTGGGTCCAGAGTGAACTCGTATCAGAAATTACCTGCTTTAAAAGGAGTCCAAGAGCCTTCATTTTAAGCAGCCTTGACCCACGGTTTGTTGACAGCTTCCACACCAAACTAAACAAACCAGGCAGGAAAACACCACAGTTCTGCACAAAAGAGTTCTGGAGTGAGATCACCCTCACAGGAGCACCAAACTAATGTTTCTGTGCAATACACAAAACTATGTGTTAGTTTAATTCTGAAAATGTTAAAACTGATAATATGCTCCTTTTGGTAAGAGCTGGATGAGGAAATTGATATTAATTTCATCTTTGTGAGTCGAGTACAGAGGTAGATACAGAAAACAGAGTTTATGATGTGTGTTGCACAACAAAACTGCCATAATTACACAATGTACACTATGTAGCAAAAACTGAGCTTGTTGATTAATACAGCAGCTTCTTTGGCTATCTTGTGACTCTTAGCCATAAGTCAACCATTTCATCCACAGAGGTTGAAAGGCTGATATTGGTTTCTAGTTATTATTATTTTTTTTCTGATTTGAATGTCCTGAACAACCTCTACAAAATACAATTGCAAGGAATTTAGGTACAGTATTTCATCATCTACAGTTCATAATATCATCAAAAGATTCAGAGAATCTGGAGAAATCTCTGCACGTAAGCGGAAAGGCCATAAACCAACAGTGAATGCTCGTGACCTTCGATTCCTCAGGTAACACTGCATTAAAAACAGACATCATTCTGTAAAGGATATTACCACATGGGCTCAGGAGAGGAAAGTCACTTTCGGCTTTTCCCGTTTAGGGGTCGCCACAGCGACAACTCAGATGTTGGCATTTGGCATATGTGTTTTACACCGGATGCCTTTCCTGACACAACCCTGATTTGAACCCGGGGTGCAGCAGCGAGAGCGCTGTACCTTAACCACTAGCCTACCAGGGACAGCTTAACATGTGGGCTCAGGAACACTTTGAAAAAACATTGTGAGTTAATACAGTTTGCCGCAACATCTACAAGTGCAAATTAAAACTCTACCATGCAAAGCGAAAGCCATACATCAACAACACCCAGAAACGCCGCTGGCTTGTCTGGGCCCAAGCTCATCTGAGATGGACTGATGCAAAGTGGCAAAGTGTGCTGTGGTCTGACGAATCCACATTTCAAATTGTTGTTGGAAATCATGGACGTCGTGTCCTCTGGGCTAAAGAGGAAAAGGACAATCCAGATTGTTATCAGCACAAAGTTCAAAAGCCAGCATCTGTGATGGTATGGGGGCGTGTTAGTGCCCATGGCATGGGTAACTTGCACATCTGTGAAGGCACCATTAATGCTGAAAAGTACATACAGGTTTTGGAGCAAAATATGCTGCCATCCAAGCGACATCTTTTTCAAGGACATCCCTGCTTATTTCAGACAATGCCAAGCCACATTCTGCATGTGTTACAACAGTGTGGCTTCAAAAGAGTGCCTGCAGTCCAGACCCGTCTCCCATTGAAAATGTGTGGCACATTATAAAGTGCAAAATACAACAACCCAGGCCCTGGACTGTTGAGCAACTGAAGTCATACATCAAGCAAGAATGGAAAAGAATTCCACCTACACAGCTTCAACAATTAGTGTCCTTAGTTCCCAAAAGCTTATCAAGTGTTGTTAAAAGAAAGGTGATGTAACACAATGGTAAAAAATACCCCTGTCCCAGCTCTTTTGGAAGGTGTTGCAGGCATCAAATTCAAAATGAGTTAATATTTGCAAAAAACAATAAAATTTATCAGTTTGAACATTAAATATCTTGTCTTTGTGGTGTATTCAGTTAAATGTGGATTAAAAAGGATTTGCAAGTCATTGTATTTTGTTTTTATTTATGTTTTACACAATATCTCAACTTCATTGGAATTGGGGTTTGTATAAATACGAGTAGCATTTGTGATTTAGTTTTTTTCATGGTTCTATTCCCTCCATTATTTCATTGTAGAGGTTTAGGGTTGCTCATGGCCATAATGTTTCCTCTTACTTGTTATGTGCTGCAGTAATACCAATAACACTGCCTTTTCTGCTCCTATTTTGGTGTGTGGTGAGTTACCAAAATACCAAATTGGTGCAGTGTTTCCCTATCAAATTCCTTTGGCGCTGCACTGAAAATATCTCAGATTGATGTTACTGCATGTCTAGGGTTTCCCCAGGAAACTGGTTCACGGAGCTGGTAAACTGAGTCGCTGTGCTCTTTGTTGTAACACCTCTGTGTTCAAAGTCATATGTGTAATTGACATGGGCCCACTGAAAAATATGTGATTGTAATATCAGTAAAATATCAGTGGGGTTAAGAACTTTGACTTTAACCAACTCCAGCTTGATTCAGTTCAAAGTGGGTAAAACGTTTCCAGCTGGAGATTATGAAGCTAGCGTTGGCCTGTTGCGCTCCTCTGCGTGTGTGATGAGCTGTCCTCACACACCCTTTTCCAGTTGTGACTGAATGAGTTGCTGCTTTTCCCAATTCATAAAACTCTTGAATATTTTGTTGTCTTTTAATGTATGATATGATATGATATGATATATGATATTATTTTCTGATTTTCCCCCAAAAAAGTGTATAAATAAAAAGTGTTTTAAAAACTGAAAAAGTTGGAGACACTTATATAAACATAAAAATGTGCAAAAATACAAAACTACTTATTTTCTACAAATATTCACAGCCGTTTAGGATGTTCATGGAAGTTACAGGGTTAATGAATTTGGTGATAATCTGCAAACATGGTAAACATTACACAGTAGCTGTTGAACACTGGCATGTCAGCATTGTCATGGTGAACGTACCGTGGCTAAGTAGTATCACCAAGCTGATAGCATGATTCCTAGCCTTATTTTGAGGGTACAGGGGATGAGGCATTGCTTTGTCTGTAATGCTTATTATTGAACACACCATATCTGCACTGCCAACACAAAATGTTCACACTGTGATGAATGTATCAACAAAATCACTCATGTTAATTGATGCATTACTACTGTAACATCCTTTTTGGTTGCATTTACTGTAGGTTGGTCTAAACATGAATGTGGCTAAAGAAAGCTTGAGGTCTTAGTAATATAAAGAAAACTCAATACAACAATGTGAAGCAAGGAATGGAGCATGCTGAATTTTAAAGCATTTAACAAAAATCTCAAATTGTACCTTAGCAAGTGTTTGAGAAGCATACATATAACAACATTTGAGATGCAGGTTGCATACCCCATTTTCCAGTATACAACTGTTGTGCATTGTACAACAATCTCTCCACTCAAACATCCTCTCTATTACTTCTCTGTAGTACATAATGTTATTAATGTCATCGTTTACAGATACAAAAATGCTTTTTTTGTCTGACAAAGCTAATTAGTTGTATAGACACTGAAGACAGGGTTGAGGACAACATATGCTAAAACATGTATTACTTAAAACTTGATACACAATGTTTGCATAATGTTCTTAATGCACACACACAGACATTCACACTAACACACAGAGAAGGCAAATGGGATTACAGTATGTGTCTGCAGGTTTGTGCGTCACTCCTGTTGAGCCAGATTAGACTGAGCTTCACCTCAACCTTACAGGGCTGTTCAGAGCAACAGGCTGGCTAAAACCATAACACGCACACGCACACGCACACGCACACACACACACACACACACACACACACAAGTTCACTACTCACTTTCACTGATCATCTGTCTCACAAAATCTGCTTCACATTTGTATCTGACTCATAAAAAGCCACACACACACCTGCTTTCTGCTGTATAAATCAGGGCTCCATGTAGCACCAGTTACAGTCCTGCTCCACTTTCTGTCCATCCATCGCTCTGCTGAAGAGGGCCAGGGTGACGTGTCTTTACCTCCTGAGCACAAACAGCATCAGAATTAAGAGTCAGAATTGTTTGGCAGAATAGTCGGACTGATGCATCAGCAACTACTGACACAGGCACAAACAAACAGACAGGTGCAGGAGTATCAGTACCTTACACTTGAAATGATTTTCATCTGAAAGGAAGGGAAAGCTGTGATGGATGATGTGAACAATGGAGGGGGGCTTTCTCTCTTCATTCACATGCACTAATCAAACAACTCGGTAATCATCACAGAGGAAGAAATAGCGTGTGAGGAAACAGAGAGGGAGGGAAAGGAGTGGGGATGTGAGGAGGAGGTACAGAGCTGGAAGAGAGAAAATGGGCAGAGGGAAGAGACAAGAACAGAGAGGCCAAACAATGATAAAAGATGTACTTTCCTCTCAGACAGTTTGACACACAGACACAGATGACTGAAGAGAGGAAGGCTAGAAAAGAGGTATGGGGTGGGAAATGGGGAAAACAGAGAAGTGAGTGAGTGGAGGAGACGAGGAAGATGCAGAGACAGACATGGGCTCCATCGCAACAGGATGGGCCTGCCTGGCTGACTGGGCTGCTCGTGCTGTTTCTGGAGTCCCACTTGCCCCTGCTCTGCCTCAAACACCATTTATATTTAATGAGGCCCTTAAAAAACCCTGAGAAAAGAGATGCTGGGAACATTTCTGCACCTCCACCTTCCCTGCCACTCAAACTCTCACCCCTCAGTACTTTTATTGTTTATAATTATCCCCCCAAAGCTGTTTCTTGTTGTCTGTCTTTGGTTTTCTGACTCTCTCTCTTTAGATTACCTGTTATCTGTAAAGACTGATTGTTTCCTTCAGCTCTTCTGCATCTCCAACTCCCAAAGTATTACAAGGTGTAAAGCACCCACACACAACACTAACCTGTCAGCTCAGTATGTGGCTGTGAGTGGAGTGCTTGTTTAACTTTAGTCTGTGCATTTGAGAAAGGATGATTGCTTCATCTTTTCTTCACAGAGAGAAGTTGGGCAGAATCAGCTGTGTTTTCTCAGCCACAAAGAAACAACATGCATGTGTTCTTTTTCTCTCTTGTACCTACTGGCCTTCAAAAACAAACTGAGGCACATGCTCTTTGTGTTTGTGCGTCTATGTGCAATGATGTATTAGTGTTTTTGAGCATATGTATGCATGTTTTTATTATGTGAATGATTGGATGAAGTATGTGAGTGTGTTTGTGTTATAGAGTGCTGTGTGCATCAATAATGTATCTAGATAATGTAACCACTTCACTCTACTAACAGCTAACAGGCACAACTAACAATGCACAGAGGAAGAGAATGAGGGGAGAGGGAGAGATACTTGTCCCCCATGCATACAGTGTTTTACACACTCTTTACCTGAAAAATTACTTAAATTACTTGATTAATTGCTAAAGTATACCAGCCTCTTATGCACTGCATCCATCTGTTGTCTTTATGTTCATGCTCCTGGGCAGTGTTTTATCTTTGATCCATAAATCTGTTACTTTACAAACCTTTACATATCTTACAAATCTCTAACCCTACCTCTGACTCAAAAAATATACCTGTATGTTCATGCTCTAAGGGCAGCAAAGGGGACACAATCCAATTAACAGCTCACATCACAGTCACACACAGATAAACGAGCACACACATGTGCACGCACACACCACACACATGCAATCCTTGTAACCTCCTATTCAGATTAGTGCCTTGTGCTGCACATGCCAACAGGTATACTACAGCACAATTAATCAACTTTACAGTTATTCCACTCTGGGACAGGGTCTGCAAAGAGTTCTGCAGAATAATAGTTCTGTATACAGGGCCAAAAAGTGTGACGGCTTAGATGATATGTTGCTTTTCTCTCATTAGCTGATTCATATTTTACTGAAATTTATGAGTGTCTTACTCTCAGGGAGCAGAAGGTTGGCTGTGATTCAGAGAACACATTTGTCTTCGATCTCAACTCCGTCAATAAAGTAAATGGGGGTTTATGGCAAATATTAAAATAGGATATCAGTTAACACTGGTGCTATCATATTTATACATGTGTATTTTTTCAGTCTAATGTTGCAAAGCCTGTTCTTATTTATCTATTTCATAAATCCTTTTGTGAACTGATTAATGGCAACAGTTACAGCTCATGAATCTCCAGTTAGTTCCATCCTATTGGTGAAATATGTCTATTAATAATGAGAGAGGAGAAAAAGAGAAACACACACCACAGGCATCCAGTGTTTGAAATTAGTCTTAGGACTTTCTCAGTGTCAACTAGACACACAGCCACTGGCTTTACTGTTCTCCGATTTACATTTCTGTCTGTCTCTGACTCTTTGTTTTAACTAACCTCCACCTTACTATGAAGTGCAACATTTGTCCTTATCCTAATATAAACAGGGGCAACGGGTAATACATGTGTTGTTTTCAACATTAATACAGGACACAGATGATTTACACATCACTATTTTTAGTTTTAATTTAGATTTTACATAACGTCCCAACTTTTTCTGATTTGGGGTTGTAATTAGCCCGATTTTGAGACCCTGTATCCAAATTATGTGACGGATCGTCACCAAAATCTAATCAATTGTTCATGGGCTCATTACTTTTTGAGTTATGCTGTTAACAAACAAACTAACAAACCCTGGCAAAAACATAACCCCTGCCCTTGGTGGAGGTAATAAACATTGTGTACTGAAGGTATCACATAATGTTAAGTTACCTACAACTTGACTAACACAACTACACATATCAGAATTTATGGAGATAACATTTAAAAGAAAGTTTACTGAATGAGTGACCAGGTATCAGTGAATCATCTGTCTTCATCCAGTAAGAACTGATGATAGCCTCTGATGGGGCAGCTGCACTAAACACGCTTAAATAGCTGTTGTCGGAAAACCCCTTGATCAAAAGTTTGAGACTGAAGCCATGTGGCTGAATGTGCTGTCTATATGGCAAAGGAGATCAGAGTTGACCTAAGACCTTTTAGACCTCATTAGAGCAGGCCCTCTTAATAACCCTCTCTACTTTCTGATTCACCACTGTGCTGCAAAAGTCAGGAGAAGCTGGATTTTGGTTCCAGTACCAGTTCTTGCTGTCTGGGAACACTCATTTGGATCCAATTTTCTGACGCCATCCTTATATGTTTTGAGGGGCTTTTAAACTTTATTATTAATAATAATAATAATAATAATACAGTGATAAAGTTCCTTTTAACTATCTGCATCATTTTTGTCTGAATGTGTCCTGTTTGTTTGAGTACACACAGTTACATACAAATAAGTTGACAGACACACCTCGTTTTTGCTCAATATTAAACTTGAAAATTTTGAAGCTTCAAATATGTAGCCACGCCTAAAAATAGCATCATAAATAAATTAGCAAAGCCTGCAAGGGTCTTAGAACACAGCGAATCTCCTATTGTTCTTCTGTTTCAATTCAGCACTGAATGTCGGGATTCCCTTTGTATTCATGAAACAGACACCACACACTGTACACATTCAATTCACATGCAAAAGAGCCACATAAACAAAAGCGCACTGTGCCCCTTACTGGTCTGTTAGAGCAGCATCAGCGCTGCGCTGTTTCAGGAGGCTGAAGCATGATGCAGCAAAATGTCTGGAGAATCATCTAACTGTAATATGCATGTACTGTAGTAATGCGTGTGCACGCAGTGAGTTTTTGTCTCGGCGGTTCTGCACGTTCCCAGTTACAGTGATGCATTAGTAAAACACATTGATTTCGCACAGCCTACCGTATGTAATATCAGTCTATTTGTCAGTTTAGCAATAGTTGAGCACATGACTGACTCATTTACTTTGACAGGAATAGGCTACCTGTTTTTATCTAATGACTGACGTAAAGCGTGGAGCGCTAGGACCAGCCTTCTCACAACCTACCCCTCAATTTGCCTGCACCTCTTCATCTTTTAACAGGTAAGACTTGGCCCGGCACGCTCCCGGTCGGCGAGTCCTACAGGACAGAACTGGTGTCCATCGACCAGGGCTGCGTTATAAGTCGAAGTCAGACTTTAATGATTTGCCCTTATTTATTGCATACATTTTAAATTTTGTGCTTGCTAAATTATACCAGTATATGATACTGAAAAAGCTGGTCGAATACACACTTTTTGATATACAGTACGTTTGGGCTTTTTCTCATTTTTCCTAATAAATGTTGTGGCGTTAATCAAGCTGAAGCACCATCAATTGCCTGCTAGCTTGCAGCAGGCACTAAAAGGAAAGAACATTTCTAAAGACAGATAACTATTTTGGCACTTCTTGTCTGGTTGCTATTCACGCTTGCTGGATATATAATAAAGTGGTGTAAGTCCTTACCGAGTAGCGAGTATCTCCTCTCTTATTCCCTCGTGAGCGCAGGGCGGGCCGTCCCGACCGTCCTGGATGTGGAACAACTTCGAAAAGCTCCGCAAAAACCCGCGCCTCCTTCTCACAGAGAAGTCAGTTAATCCATGTCACCTGGCGTTTAGGCAGCACGAGGACCACGGCTCGAGAGCTCTGCCGTAAAAGGTGCGTTTAAAGTCCCAAATCAGGTGAGCGCGCGACTAGATGTGGACGGCTGAGAGGCGCGCGGGGCTTAAGCGATCGTAATCTTCTCTCTCTCACTCACTCAACACCGCCCCCCCCGACTCTCTCTCTCTCTCTCTCACACACACACACACACACACAAATTGAAACGCGCGCATACATTAGGTTTTCATAGTGGCGACGGGGTCTCACCTCATAAAGACAAACTGTGGGGACAGGGCCACGCTGCGAGTCCATTGTTTACACACCTGCATCTTGCTTTCTGCTTGTCTACCCGCTGTGCGGATTTCGTTTATGCGTGTGCGAGCGTGTATGGGAAGACTGCAAGAGGTTATGTAAATATGTTGACATACAGTGCATTTACTTGCTTCAGAAATTGTATATAGGTTCTCTTCAGTCTTTTGACAGACGAAGGTTTCTATAAATAGTCCGCTAACTGGCTTCTATCGCCCCCTATAGGCGTCAAGGTTTTACAACCACACACAGCTATTCATCTATGTACCAGCCAATGCTGAATTACACACAACAAACCATTACTAAAGCCTTAGATCACTGTACATCTGTTGGTTTTGGGGTAATTTGTTCATTTCAATTTTGTTAAAGACTTTGCACCACAAAATACAATATTGATAGTTGAACTATACTGAATCTGGAAAAGTCACTTAGAATCTCTTTTAATCAGGATAATCACCTTTATTGGCCAAGTATGTTACACACAAGGAATTTGTTTCCGGTACACAACCGATGGCTCTAACCATCGGGGGCAACCGGGGGGGTGGGGGTCAGTGTCTTGCCCAAGGTCACTTTGACACGTGGACTACTGGTACTGAGATTTGAGCCTTCAACCTTCTGGTTGGGAGACTGCTCTGCTCTATCACTGCACCACTGTTGCCTCAGATAAAGCTTCACTGCTCCAGGTGAGGCTCGAACCTCAGCATTATAAGTACTGCCCGCTGACCGATTGTGCCACTGGAGCAACACAAATAAGGATAATCACCTTTATTGGTCAAGTATGTTACACACAAGGAATTTGTTTCCGGTACAGAACCAAGGCAGCCATCTGCGGCGCCATCTCAACCAATGGCTCTAACCATTGGGGGCAACGGGGGGGGGTTCAGTGTCTTGCCCAAGGACACTTCGACACGTGGACTGCCGGTACCAACCATATTAACACCTAACCCTAACCCATCCTTGGGCCCCCTCCCCACCACACCCACTCGCAGACACATGCATGCGCCCATACCCTTAAACAAGATCCAGACTCGAACACAAGACTCCCCATGGGAACGTAACATCCTAAAATGGAAACATGAGCTGATCCAGCACCCAAACTTAACAAAGCAAACACAACCCACTGCACATAAACAAAAATACACCGGACAAGAAAGTGCGACCACCACACCAAAACCCAGGGCAGCACACTGTTACATGAGCCAGAGTGACAAGCGTCGGCCCGTGCCTTCACCTTTGACCCTCTATCCCAAACCGTATAGTCAACGGATGATTACGGGGAGAGTTGAAGAATTCCCCTAATCTAACCCGCCTGTGACATCGGACAAACAGCTCATACGTAAGCATAAGTGCTGCCTCCTCAAAACCATGACCCACACCTCTCCCATGGTGCTCCCCCTGGGGGAGACTGTACATTGGACCGATTGTTGGATGACGGTTAATCGACCGCCCACTGGGACGCCATGCACTCTACTCAGAGTTGGAGAGTTGTAGCGGTCCAGGGACAAGCCTAACCCGGCACGGGATGGATGCAGGTTAACCAATTTCCCACCCCGGTCCCTACCCCTCTATCTGTCTCTCTCTCTCTCTCGAGCTGACAAGAGATTACTTTTTAATCACACATAACACCACACAACTAGTCAAGCAGGCCCAGTGGTGGCTGTACTTCCTGAGGAGGCTGAAGAGGTTTGGCATGTTGCCTAGGATCCTTTGCAGCTTCCACAGCTGCATCGTTGGGAGCATCTTGACCAGCTGTCTGGTATGGCAGCACAACTGCTATGGACTGCAAGAGCCTGTAGAGAGTGGTAAAGACTGCGGAGAAGATCACCAGGACTCCACTGTGCTCTCTGCAGAGCATTTACCACCGCAGGGTGCGTAGGAAGGCTGCCTCCATCCTCAAAGATCCCACCCACCCCCAGCACGGACTGGGAATTTTGTGCTTAAAAAAAAGACGTGGAAGATGCCCGCCTGATCGCTCTAGCTCAGACTGCTGAACTAGAGCCACATATTAATTTCTTCTTAGTTTTAGACACCAATTTTACACAGAACAGGAACTTTGGATTTGTGTCCCCCATCACTTACTGTGGAACCTCTTTAGAAAAGGATATCTTTGCTGATACAGGATACAGCAACCATACATTTTTTTCAGTGTTCATGTAGACATGAAACAGTTTCAAGACAGGGGTTTTCAACCAGTGGTTTGCAGGCCACGGGTGGTCCATGAAGGCTTTGCAGGTGCTCCCTAATCATGCAGTCAGTATTGTAGTTTCACTGTAGAAAATATTGTAGAAGCTGTTTCCATGTAATACTTGCTTGTGAATAATCAAACTCATACAAATATATAAATTTTAGAAAAATAAATAAAAGTAAATAAAAATAGTACCCAATGGGTGTAGGGACCCTACAGCACTGATCCTTGGGTTACTTCTTATTCAGAATGTGTCATGATTCGGGTCTGCTGCTTCCTGTCCAGCTTTTATTTTGACATTACTTCCTGTTTTTGTTTCACCTTAGTTTCGGTCTTTTTACGTTCTTCATCACTCACATTAGTTTCACCTGCTTCGTTATTATGTGCACCTGTTTCACCTCTATTTATCTATCAGATTGTTATAGACCCCAGCTCTGACTTTCCAGCTTTATATTCGGGTTTTTGTATTTGTGTTTCTGACTCTGACTGTTTTTTTGGATTACCCTGTATTGCCTTGCCCTCTTATTTCGGACTGCTTATGTGTATCGGCTTATCGGACTTTCCCCTCGGACTACGCAATTTGGATTCCCCTGGATGTACGTGTTTGCTGGCTCTGACCTAGGACCGATACTGACCGTGAGTTTTTGTGTTGCACCGTGTGTTGTATGGTTTTTTGGTTTAGTTTTAGTTCTCTTAATAAAGAGACGGTTTTTGTTAAACACTTCCTCGTCTGGCCATTTAATAGAGTTCACAATAACACTTTTCGGCTGCACT
>NW_018127909.1:486154-492697 GCF_001952655.1 Monopterus albus | reverse complement strand
TATCGGACTTTCCCTTCGGACTACGCACTTTGGATTCCCCTGGATGTATGTGTTTGCTGGCTCTGACCTGGGACCGTTACCGACCGTGAGTTTTTGTGTTTGCACCGTGTCTTGTATGGGTTTTTGCTATTGTTAGTTCTCTTATTAAAGAAACTTTTGTTTTACACTTCCTCGTCTGGCCATTTAATTGAGTTCACCTAAATACTTTCTGGCCGCATTACGCGCGCCGTTTGACAGAATAGTGGTCCCTGGATTACTGTTAGTTGAAAACTCCTGTTTTAAGAGCTACTTGAAACAAATTCTTATTTTTAACAAAAACATTTGACCAAGATTTGGAGTTCATGGTTGGCATTTATCAAAACATTGTGCTTATTTAAGATGAACACATGATCAGCGTAAATAAAGACGGATTATTCTAATGGGCACTCCACTTCTCCAATTAGATTCCACCCTATGATGTGATGCATTATGGCTCTATAGGGTTGCATATAAGTATCTCTTAAACAAATACTTTTGTGTCTACATATACACTGGGAGCATCTTTGGTTATTACAATTGCTATGCTGTCCACAGAGATATCATTTTCTAAAGAAATTACTACATATGTGATAGGGGACAAAAGCTACTGCCTCTGTTTGGTGTAAAACCAACTTCTGAAGTTCAGAAGAAACTTATATATGGCTGAATTAAAGAGATCAAGTAGCTTTTGAAGATACCCACGTGATTTTTTTTTTTAACAAGACTGCTACATTTTACATACTGTAAGACTGTATATATTGTCCCTTGTCATTATATTGAAACATCGTTAGGAAGAAGTCTCTTGGCAGCCATGAACAGCCCCACAGTGCAGTAAAATAATTTAAAATGAGGTTTAAAATGTACTTTTCACAGACAACGGGGGATGACAGGAAATCTGTCAGCAAAAGATGCATGAAAGGTCACAGTGAAATTCAAACCAGGGAAGTTGCAGTCTGTGGTCTGTACCTGCAACCTGCAAAAAATGCTTTCAGTGTACAGATTGGTGACAAATTAAAAGGAAAAAAATGACTTGAAGTGAACAATGTACACTTTTTAGTAAAGCAACATACTGTTTAAAGATAGGCACACATTTTTTCATGTCTAAACAAAACATTCATGCCTATACATGTACAAAAGCATTTTGGTTATGTGATTGATCCAAGCATTCCATGACATTAACTACCAACCTGAAAACTGATATACATTTATAAATAAATTATTTCAGCTTACCAAAAACCTTGCAAGTGATTTGGACTTTTCTGCCATTTCCTCTTGTCTTATTAGACAGTAGATGCTCCTCATCTTTATAAGTAATGACCACATCCTGTTATGGTTGAGTCCCCCTCACCAGGAGGGTGAGGGAGAATTGAGGTAAGACTCAAGTTTGCAGACCCAGGTGCTAGGGGAAAAATGGAGGTTTAATGGAAAAACACAAAGTAACAACAGAACAGAGTCAATGTATATACACAACCAGGGTTGGATAGTAAGGCTGAGGAGACCAGGACGAGCAGAGGAGTAGACAGAACATCGGCAGGAACCAGGAGAGTAGAGGACTAGCACGGACAGGTGAGTAGATAGCCAATCCTCCTGGTTGTTCTAACGAAACAAAAATCCACAGCACAGGAACTATCAGTCTAATCAAAAAGACGTATGACACAAATACATATATTTAGTTACATATAATGTAAGTTAATGCTCCAGCGAAGACGGAGCGTCTGCCAGCGGTTTAAATAAGGAAGGAACGGTAATCACAGGAATGCGCCTCAGCTGTGCGCTACAACCAACGAGTCACTGATTATTGAACGCAACACAGCTGAGGCACTGATCCTACAGGACGAAAGAGAGAAAGGAAGCAGAGAGGCAGGCTGCACCGAGAGGACCTGACACATCCTGTCCAGTCCAGCAGTTGTTTCACCTCCTACTGCACTTTGTTTGAAGGCCACAATTTGCTAATCCCTGAACAAAGGAACACAGCTTAACCTCTTACACTAAGGTGCCATATTTGAAACATTTGAAGCTGCTTGAGGATATTTGGTGGATATTCACTCAGTAATTGACTACCATAAACCTGCGAACAGAGTTCCCTGCAGACCTCCCCCTTACATGTCATTAATTCAGACAAGACCCCAAATCCCCCCGAACAATAACAACCTGCAGCTACCTCCTTATACCTTCAGACGTTACTCTACTGAGAAGTTTTAGGGACCAATATACTCTGGCTCTTTGAGTTTTGTCTGAAATAACCTGTGCCCCCTCGTTACGTCTTTCCTGGGCCTTTTTCAAACTCTCTCCAGGACCCGTTTTTACAGCTTGTCTGTGTTGTGCTGTGACATCAGGTTCAAGAATGTTGATACATTGAAGTTCCTGCAGAATTCTGTCACTCACTCACTCTAATTAGAGGAAAGCGTGTATCTACCAGAAACCAGTCTTCCCCAGTTCAGAGTTGGTAAGAGGGGTTGTTTCTCTCAACCATAACATCTGCTGTCATGGTTGTGAACTCTGAACTCAACTAAAGATGCAGCTTTGATAACAGGGACACAGTTATGTTGATGCCTTCTAGATGCCAGTGATGACCAGTGACTTTTTCATATATTATAACTCACAGTGATAATTTTGATAGCTATCTTGTGTAATGTAATGTAATGTAATCAAATGGCACTGTAGTAGACAGACTGGATTTAAAATTTTTGAGCAAGATGATCAACACGGTTTTTATAGGATAATCAACTGTCTAACCAAAACTCTTAAGTATATATAATGCTGGATTGTATCAGTTAGGTGTCCGTTTAGATCATAATAAGACAAACCATGATTCTGATTCATTTATTCCTTCTGCTATTAGGCTGGTAAATACCAATAGCTGTAATTAGGTTTGCATTTTTATCAGTGCTTAATTTTTAAATTATGAGGTCCCAGAATATCACTTGGTGACGGACCCAATGTTCCCTCAAAATAGATGCCATTCACAATTTGAAAGGTGCCAGATCTGGCTTGTTCTGCTGTTATGTCAAAAGTTGTTTCCCCTAACCTGAAACCTAACACTATCCTAACCACAACCACTGAAGAGGGTGCTATGTGAAACCAAATTTTTAACAGGTGAAACCCACCTTGATGTTGGAATGCTTTTTGACACAACACCAGCACAAATTAACCCTTTGGTTTCTATTATTGTTTTTAGCTATGGGTGCAGAGAGGGCTTGCTGCTTTTGTTATCCCTGTTTCTCTGATCTATGAGTTGACCTGTATCTCTGACATATTGACGTGTTGATGTTTGGATATTGCTGTAACTTGGATCTTGTTGCAATTTGAGTATGTTGTGGGAAGGCTGTCATAAAGAGTAATAAAGCTGTCTGAATTTGAACTCAAGATGGGGAAGATCAGTGGTTTGCGCTCTTGTGAAATGCAAACATTTAGTCTTTTTGTAGGTTAGAAAAGGTTTTAAAGCACAGTAGACTGTTAAATTGGCTGTCACCTGGAGTAAGTCTGGGTTGTGGTTCAGCTGATGTGCATTTTATAGCAAGTGTCCTGCATTAATGCACAATTTTGTGGATCTACAATATATTGTAGAGGAGTTTTCTAGTTCCAACAACTTTGTTTATAGTTTCCCATAAACTAACTGACATCTAGAAAACTTGGGGCCTGAACCTGTAATAAAAAAATTATGACAACTTTGTATACTATAATTGTAGATACCATTATGACCCAGAGCCATAGTTTGTTAAGTAGTTAAGTTGTTGGATTAGTAAAAACACATGCAAATTATTTTAAGCACAAACAATTTTCTCAAATTTTCATTCAACAGGATATATTTTGATACTGTGTTATTAAAACCAAATATATAGTCATACAGGATTTTATTCATATTGTCCAGTCCTACTTTAAGTAAGGATTTAATAAGAATCTGAGCTAGTAGATCAATAGGTCAATCTCATGCATCTTTTTTTAGAATAATTACAATAACAAAAATAAAACTACATTTAGTGAAAGGGTTAAATATATTAGCATATTTTTTCTGTTTCTTTTAGATCGTGGCTTTGTGGTGAATTGTGGTGATTCAGTAGCCGCAGTGGCAGGTGTGCAGTAGTAGTCTGATTACAGCTGTTCTCTCAGGTTAATGGACATTTCATAGGAAATCAGCTGCCTCCAAATCCAAATTGAAGTTAATAGCTCAGTTTACACATGCAGCCACAAGATGTCAGTGTCACACAACTGTACAACTGCAGCCAATATCTCTTTGTGTCTCTCTGTATCACTTTCATTCATGAACACACACACACATACTAGTCTCACATGTGGCTTTAGCACTTGCCCACCATCTATGTTTCCTTTACTAATAATATCATAAGGCAACAGTCCACTACAGTCACTACTGAGGCCCCTTTATGATGATCTCCAGGAAGCCCACACCGTGAGGCACGTCTCCTCTAATTTAACAGAGATTAGGAAAGGAAACCCTTTTGTTGCTCTTGTTTCAACCCCCCAGCTTTGTGGTCAGTTTGATGTCTATCCTTGGCTGTCAACTGGTGGACAGAACTATTTTGGATGGGTGCGAGGGGATTTTCTTGCCCTGTTTGATTGTACTGACTCAAAAGAATTGGCTCTACTTTTTAACTAGGGGAGGGTGATGAGCAGCAGTGGGAGTAGTAGTATATTCTAGAGCTAAAATGAGGGAAGTGATAGTATTTTGTTTAAATGGAGTGATGACAAAAAGCAGAGATAAAAAAACAAATCAAAGAGAAAATATGACCACAAGAGTAAGGGTGCGAAGACCATTACATTCAGAAGAAGAGAGCAAAGGCAAAATTATTACGTTCCTCATGGCTCAAGCTTAACAAAAACATGTCTTTGTTCATCATTGTTTTGCCACATCTTTAACTGAGCGCACCATCAAGACTAAACCAGAAATACATTTCTCTTCTTGACCGAATGTTCCAAAGTTTCAAAGAAAAGTCCAACAAACTGTTGTATTGACTACAGAACTGAGCATATACACGTTCTCATCGCTTCCTTTCCCTTTCGTCTCTATATGGAGATGAAAAGATCTTTCATGTTGTTTCCTCTTGTTGCATTATTTATTGCTCTATGGTGCTTTATTAGCTGTTTTCACCTCAGATTTTGCAGGCTGTTATTGGGGAAGCCTTTGAAATGTGTTTCTGACTCCAAACAATCCTTTTCCTGCTTTCTCCTACTTGTTCTAGTCGCCTCCTCTCTCATGATAAAAAACCCTGAGATTTTCAAAGGGAACTCAGCTACCCTCTGAAGCCAAAATCCATTCAATACTATCCTCAGGACAGGAGATGTTGTTCTTGTTTTGCAGATGACATGAAAGGAAAATGGAGGATCTTCTTTGTCATTAGCCTTATTAGCATCATTAGCACAGTATGGATGAACTTCAAATGATTGGCTTGGAGTTTCTTGTGTTGCCATAGAAGCAGCATGAGTACTATTTTCTGTTCTGTGTTGGAGACTGTTTCAGATACAGCCACTAGATGGAGGAGCTACTCCTTATTCAAAATGAGACATGAATGAAGATGAGGGCAGAAGGACTGGAATTACTGGAAGACATTAGACAAAGTTTTTTTTTAACCACATAATTACACAAACAGGTCTGTTTCAACCCAGTATTAACAAATATTACCAAGGTAAACTTGTTGAACCTTAAAAAACATAGATATACTTACCTGTCCCACATGCCATTTCAATTGAGATATGGTCAGTGCCTTTAAGAAAAAGAGAAAGGACAATGCCAAAAGCATCATATTTAGCAAAAAGATCTGCCATTGCAATTTACTGTTATAAATCTAGAATGATCTGAACTCAAACTCCACTTACAAAGAAGACTTTTACTGGTACATGTACAGTATGTGTCAATCTGTCACCAAAAACTTTTAGTCATGGTCATGGATGTCTCTGTTTTGGGGCATGAGACGTGGGATCATCATGTTAGAGGGAAACATGGCATGCCAAGAGCCTGCACCTTTTCATTACAACTTTATGACAGTCAGCATCAGTGATTAGCTTGGCTCCATCCAGGGAGGAAAAACTAATGAGCAACAGAGTTGGAGTACTATAATGGTAGTATAAGCATCAAAACCAGCAGGTGGTGCACATTTGTTAAGCTTTTCTGATTAAGTTCAATAGTTTAAACATAGTGTAAATGTTCCTTGTTAAAAGGAAGGTATAAAAAGGCATTGCCTAGAAAGGTACCTCATAGTGCCCAGTGTGTACATCTGTGTTTCTTATTTTCTCTCACAATATGTGGCACAAGAACTTCACAAAGTTGACATGACAGGGTAAACATGTATTCAGTACATAGCACAACAACAGGGGAAAAAAATGTAAAGAATGAATAGTGTAGGGTTAGGGTGTGAGTCTGAGGGTGTATACAATTCAAGAGGAGTAGCAGGGAGGAGTGGTTTTATACTCTGCATATATAATAAACTAAAAATTGACATCTGTTAAAGACAGCAATAATATTTTGTAGATTTGTCATAGTAAAACATATCATCATCACCTTGATTTATT
>NW_018127909.1:480614-486125 GCF_001952655.1 Monopterus albus | reverse complement strand
GACCAGTTGAGAGCAAACTATGTCAGTGGCGACAATTAACATCTGCAAAACACTAAAACATAAACACATCAATCATCAAAACCAGTATCAAAAATCACTAAATCACATATTTTAAAGTAAATTTTGATTACAACTTATAATGGCAGGGTTCCAGAGGAAGATATTACTGGAACCAAATAGAGTCAGTACTTTTTCTAATAAATAGATGAGACACATTTCTCTTCTAGGAAATGAAAGTAGACAGAAATGTTTTACTGTAAATTACAAACATGACAGAAAATCTTTTTTGGCTGGTTAAAAGCATAAAGCATCAGTGTAACTTAGAATCAAAGGACCCATCCAATCAAGTGGGAGATGAGATGAAGGAAAGAAAAAATGTTTTGGATGGCATGTAAACACTTAGTGGTAGTGGTTGAACTTATGTAAACTTAATGGTTCAGGTATTCTTTTCCGCCCCCTTCTTCTTCTCATCATAGTGTCTTGCATCTTTATCAGGAGGCTCCAACCACTCTGCAGTTGATGGTGGATAAGTCCTGCAGGCCTGATTTGGTTTGAACTCGTCTTTTATTCATTCCATCCCTCTCAAACCCACACCTCCACCATGGCCCGGTTTCTCCTGGCAGGCCTTAATCTCTCTTCCTAATCGGCTGCAGACGTGAGGCTTTGCCATTCCCCACAGGGCTGCACATGGGATATAGGCAAGTTTTCAGAGTGAGTATGGAGCTACTTGTTGTAACAATGACAGGAGCGCTGTTACTTTCAGGCTTACAGAACTCAGTGTGCCACCTATCCATCTTGGTGTTTTTTTCTTTTCTTTTCTTTTTTTACACTTCTGCTGAGATGAGTAGAGTGTGCACATGGTACTGTGGAGAAGCTGAGGTCATACTACATTTTGCGTAAATGTCAGCAGAACTAATGAATCCAGTGTAACCAGCTGATCCCAGCATTTGAGACCACTTGGGTCCAGCATCAAACACACACCAGCACTTTGATTCTCTGAGGGAGTCTTCCTTAAGCTTCCTATTGTGGACCCAAGTCATAATAAACACACATAAACAGCCCTGTCTTTCATGTCAGCCTTATAAAAGAGGAATAAATAAGTACAATCCACTTCAGTTAGGGCCATTGTGGAGAGGAAGCAGCTGGAGATGGCACTAGGCCCTGGTATTGTTTGCCTGCAGCTCCCTAATCAGACCATGGTGCCTTGCTGGCGTCTCCTGGAGAACGGGGCAGGACACGTCACCCACATGAAAGACACAGTCATGAGTCTGAGAATGCTAAGATGGTCTCTATGGGACATGCTTTCAAAGTTCCTGGACACTGTGGCTCATGTCAGTGATTAATATTGCCATGGGACCAGAAATGATCAAATTGCCTTTGGTAATTTCTTCAGAATAACAGAGATCAAACAAAACTTTGTGTTAAGTGAAGACGGAAGTTATACAGGGCTCCAAAGTTTACTTTGGATTTACACCTGTTCAACATCTTGTATGCGACTTTCGAGAGAGGATTTCTGGGCCTGAATATTAAACAATATGGAATTTTTCTCTCTCCCTTTCTCTGCCTTGAATTGGTATTTCCTTGTTAATTCCATCTCTCCCTTAGATGTGGTGCAGGCTATTTACCAATTCAACTTTTGGAATTTCGTCTGGGATTAGAAAGAAAGAGAGAGGGATAGGGAGGGAGCGAGAGACAGATCATAGCACATACTGTACAGTGTTGCTGAGGACAAACATGAAAAGATTAGGGGAGAAAAAACAAGTAATAAAAGTGCATGTTATTTGGTGTCTGCTACAAAGTGAGATCAGTGGGACTTCAAAAGACATCTGATTAGTGCTGTGAAGTCACCAGATACTGTCAGGGAAAAGTGCGGCCAAAGAGCTGTATGGAATATTTACCGATCCACAGAACATGACTTGGGCTCCCAGCCAGCTGGTAGCAGGTAGGGAGAAGTAGACAGAGAAAGTGCACAGGAGGCCAGCGATGACGCTAGAAGTAAAAGAAAGGGAGAGGTATGTTTTATGTTAAAGCATATAAACTCAGAAAGAAATAAGGCTCTCAGAAGTGCAAAGCAATTGTGTGGAGTTCATATTTTTCAGATGTCTGGTCACTGTTTGGTCTATCACCTAATCATAAATAGAAACATTATTGCTGTGCTTGTACTCCTTCAAAGATTTCTGTGTAGTGAATTACAGAGCCATTGGATCTCGAGGGAGTTCAATGTGTTGCTCAACCCTTAAGGCTGAAGTGTGCTATGAAATGCCATCTGAGTGCATCTGAAGGCAAAAAGTGTTGCACAGGTTTTCAAGGGCCTTACACAAATAAGGCACTTTCAGAGCAAACAGGTCCAGAGACCACTCCACTGGGGAGCTCCCCCAAGAACTATACACCTTTACTGGATTTTTTTCTGTTTGGATTTACACCAGTGGATAAGATATGGTGATGTTAGATTACTAGTAAGGATTTGCTTTATATTTTGGTAATGTTAATTATATAAGGAGCCACTAACCCTCTGCAGAGGCTTCTGTTGGTGGACTGCAGCTCCCCATGCCACTGGTGACAGCTATTGTTTACACAAGCTTTATAAAATGGCAGTTAGCAATGCTGCAGTCAATGTACACGTACGCCACTCATGATTCCTATGGAGCTTGAAGACCATCTGCCCTGAACTAGGAGCTAAAAACATCCTTCAAGCGGTATTCTAAGACTATTATCATTCTCAGTTCCTGCAGTGCAGACACACAAAAAGGGGGTACTTTGTCCAGCAGTTCTATGAACTGTGATAAAGTTCCTCCAGTTCAAAGGCTTTTGTATTGGGCAGAAAGCTTGCTGTTATGGAGAAGACTGAGATCCAATGAATTGTTCAGATGGAGATAAATGAAGGACATCTTTGGACCTTCTTTCGTGGTGCTGCATTTGTTTGTACACACAACAAATGATAGAAGTAGATGTGTGAATGAATGAATTGAACTTTCCAACCTATAAACTTTTATTTTTATCTTTGCATGTCTGATCAGTAGATCTTTGAAGTGCCTGTGAAATGTATGAGTGGAGGGGTTTCAGTCAAGGTTTGATAGTCTGACAAGGTCTTTATTTGAAGAATACTTATGCCTTTATCCTGCTTTCACACCAAATGCACAAGTACAGCATTCTCTAGAGCAAGGCTGTTATTTTCAGGCTGTGGTTTGGAAGGACACATGTCATGACAATTAATCAGGGGCTCCCAAAGAGTGCTTAAATTGAGCAATAAAAGCACACACTGCTATAATTTCCCATCAAGAGTTCATTTTATAAGTCTCTCAATTTCCAGAATTCTGCACAGTATAGCAATAACTCACTGGTGTATATGCACACTTGGTGTGAAAGGTGGGGGTCAGGCCAGTGTTGTTTACTCTGCAATCAGCCTACCAGAAACCAAGTTGTATGTTGTTGAATCTGAGATAGTGAGTAGCAGTAGCAGACTGATGATGTGGCTGCTGCAGCACATGCTAGCAGGACTAGACTTGGATACAAAGCAGTCTATAGGTACAGCACGCCAACATATGCTGGCCTCATGTTCAGAAGACTGTCTGTCTTCACTGCACAGTGTTAGACCTTTTCTCTTTCACACACAGAAGAAGCAGACAGACAAAGGGGGAGAAACCTGCCAAGATCTAGCTAGCGTACAGATGGATACAGTAAATCAAAGACACCACTATGAGAAAAACAGTTTATTTACCAGAGAAGCACATTGAGCATCTGATTACCTGGATGTTACTTAAAGACTTTCCACAGGACTTTTAACTAACTTTAAATGGTGAACACTTATTATTGTGAGGATGATTTCATCCCAAGTACCACCCAGTATCACAAATGCGATATGGGTGGTGTCAGTGAGAACTAAACTCATATAGTGTGATTGTGTACGCCATGCGTGAGATGCCAATAGACTAGTGCCTGTCCATTGTTTATGGAAATGTTCACATTTTTTGAAAAACTTAAAAACATACAAAATAGTATGGCACATAAAGTGATTTGCATCAAAGAGGTCATTTGTTCATTTATATCTGATGTATTAACCAGCTGACTTACATGAAACAAGTGTGTTTAAATGCTCTGTTGAAACCAGTGCCACTCATCAACAGGAAGCTGAGGCTAATAGCTCCCAAGCTGTGGTTTGGAAGGACACATGTCATGACAATTAACCAGGGGCCGGAGGAAGTGGGTTACTGGCAAAACAATGCCCTAGAGCGGCTTGATATATGCCTGTCTGATAAACACTTTGGTCAGAGGAAAACCAAGTGTCAACCGGATAGGCTTTTGAAGTCTTTTTGTATTGTTCTTTGCAGATAAAAGAGGCAGGTGCCTTTGTTGTCACAGGCTGGAGGAATGTGAGAAAAGAAGCTGCCATTTTGTGTCATTATATCCTCTTTCATATTGGTTCCCACTGAAAAAGGTGAGTACAGTATTTACAGGAAAGGCAAAGCTCCATTACCTATTAGTTTTATGTTACCTTGAGGTAGTGGAAGTTAAGAGACTACTGGCCTTTGATGAAATAGAGCAACACTTAAACCCCAGAAACCAAGGGTCTTTGATCACTTAACCTGATCTTATATTTAATAGCATGACCCAAGGAACAAGCATGGGAACTGGCTGCACCTCCTTTGAAGATCTGACCCTGGTTCACATTTACACCACCAGCACAGGAAACATCGCAATGTAATAGTACAGATCACACAGCCAAGATAGTGCTGGGACAAGAATGTGTGTATGAATCAGCGCTCCGAAATGTGTCTGCAAAATTGTCTTTATATTTTTAAAATTTTGTTCTAGACACTTGTTTTAAAGACTTAAAACTTAATCAAACAACAGAGAATTATCATCTAAATCTTTGCCCCAGTTGGCCCCAGTTCTACTGAGTTTTTAAAAAAATGTTTTGGTTCCTTTTAGCTTGTTTTCTTGGTGTCACAACATGCAATTTTACTGTTTTGGTAAACTTGCACTACTCCCTTAAGAATGTGATGATGCTCCATGTCTGCTACAAAAAAAAAAATATGTCCAGCTTGAACTCATACTCATACGCTCGAACTCATACTTATAGACACTTATATAAAACACTTATAGACAATTTCTTTCCTGATTTATCCAAATTTGTGCAAAATCTTTAGTTAGCAATTTTAAATCTACTGGCTTGAGACAAATTCATTTATCACCGCTGTAGCTTAATTTCAGCTTAAAAGGAGATATTCTGATTTAAAAGTACTAAGATCTAGCAAAATTCTTGACACTGTATATCCCATACAGGCCTGACACTTGTTTAATGCATATCTGACTATGTACTATGCCATAAACAATGGTCAAATTGTCAGTGCTATAAAATGCAAAAAAGAAAAAACAAAACAAAACAAAACAAACAAACAAAAAAAAAAAACTCATTGCTTGGAGTTTGGTCAGGGCTAGCTTTTAAATAGTAACTGTTACACAAATAAACATGTAGTTTACAGCTAAACCTGCAACCTACAAATGTAGAAC
>NW_018127909.1:385201-480544 GCF_001952655.1 Monopterus albus | reverse complement strand
GTATCTGGGTCATGTTATAAATGATTGTTTGACCGATGATGGGGATGTGTATCGGCAGTGCCGTATGTTGTATGTGCAAGCAAATGTATTGGTGTGGAAATTTGGTTCATGCTTGGATGGGGTAAAATTGACTCTATTTAGAGCGTATTGTTCCTCTTTGTACACTGCCCATCTATGGTCTAATTACAAAAAAGGCAGTCTTTGGAAACTGACTGTGGCTTATAATGATGCCTTGAGACTATTACTGAAAAGGCCTAGATGGGTGAGTGCCAGTGAATTGTTTGTGTCACTACGAGTTAGTACTTTATCAGCTGTTTTAAGAAACCTGATGTATAAATTTATCCGTCACTTGAATAGCTCTGAAAACCACATTGTTTTATTGTTGACTAACGCTGCATATAGTGACATACGATATACATCAGTACTCTGGAGACACTGGTATACTTGCCTCTTAAAGGGATAGTAGTGGACTGGTTGTTGTTTTGTGGTGTTCATTTATTTATTGTTTTTTATTATTGTATTTTATTGTTTGTTGTTTTTTGTTGTTTGGAGTTTGGACCTTGAGTCTGCAATAAAGTTTCTATCTATCTATGTTGTTTTCATTTCACAATGAAATGCCGTGGAGGTGAATATTTGCTTTCAAGTCATGTAAGCAGTAACATGTAAGCAATGGCTCAAAAGTGAACTGTTTCTCCAGGAGTGGGCCAAAATTGCCAGATGGCCAGTATGGGTCTGGCTGCATCCCTGCATTTTTTCCCCACTAATATACGTATGTTACTTGTGATTCACTGACACTGATGTACATGGCAGCGGGAGGAAAGGAAGATAAATAAAATCCCTTTTCCTTATCCAGAACAAAGAAAGAATTATCTGTGGCCAAGTTTAATGATGATGACAGTTTTTTTATTTGCACAGGGAAACAACCCACAGTTTAAAATGGCCTTTGATGTAACTAAGCCTTTTTGACTTGTACCATTAAATTTTACAACTTGGCATAAATTCCTTTCTTTTTCTTCCTTTCCGTGTTAGCACAGTGCTGTATTCAGTTTGATAAACTTCCATCAAGATACACATGCAGATCCATCAGACATCTTATGTAATCATGCACTGTTAATCATTTCTCTAATTCTCTTCTGGAGTGATCAGCTCCTACTCCCAGTCATTATTGTTCCACTGGAGTTAAATGGATGCCTAAGTGTCATGGATGGCTGTTTGGGTGGGTACAGAAGATGAAAAGGTTTGCCTTAAGCAAAGAGAGCCATGCAGAGTCAGAGAGGGAGGCTGATCTTTCTATGTAACAGGCTTTGCCCTCTCACAGTTTTTGTTTCTTTTTTTCTTACCATAAAGATGATTTCTAAAGGCTGCAGTTGCACAACCAGACTTTTATTTTTTTATCTCATTCTACACGCTACGTGTCATACATGTACTGAAGCTTCAACCCGTGAGCTTCCACAAACCAAATTACTTGGCTTCTGTTATAAGACATATTTCTATAAGTGTTGTTCTGAGACTGTCTTCCTGTAATATACGACAATACACGTTGTCTGTACCCATAGGTTATTTCAATGAAATGTTACATGCTGTAGTTTGGCAGCATATAGCGACTGTAATAATTATGACACAAAACACAGGACTTTCTTTCAGGAGAGTTCAATTCCAGTATGTGGCTTGTGTTTTTCAAGAGATTTTGTTCCTAAATGTGACCAAGTATTTTTTTTTCCTAAACCTTACCAAGTAGGTTTTGTGCCTAAACATAACCAAGTGTTTTGTGCGACAAAATGTAATGAAACTGTGACTGTTTTCATAATTGAAACATCATGTGACAATATTCAAAGCTGCAGCATTACAGTAGCTTGCTGCTAGCTAGCCTGCTAGCTAGCCATCGTGTTTGTGTATGCTTACATGATGACAAAGGTATTTAATGCTTGCCAGTGCGACATACACTGCCATTAATGTTGGTGGAATTGCTGCAATTCCTCTTATGACTGTAGGAATGCTATTTAATAAGACTCCCATATGGGTCGTATGAACGGGAAGGGACAAACGACCATATGGGTCATATACGTTTGAGTACTTATTGGTTGTATTTGTAGCACACCCATGTATACTTTGAATGATAGGTCAATGAAATGGCAAATTGTCCTTACAAATGTTTCAGTAAAAAGTTTTCATATTTAAAAACACCCTTAATATAAAATCATGGATATCCTATAATTCACACTTAAACTTTATTCCAGTAGAAATTCCAAGCTGCTGTAGCCATGCATCCATTCATCCATCAGTGCTACTTATTAGTAGCTGGGTTCCAGCACCATTTCTATCTCCTCCTGGGGGATCCTGAGCCTTTCCTAGGCCAGACATGATATAGTGATATAATCACTCCAGCATGTTCTGGTTCCACTCCTGCATCTATATCCACTGGACATGCCTGGAAAATATCCACTGGAATGTATCTGGTAGGCATCCTGATCAAATGCCCAAACTACTTCATCTGGCTCCTTTCGAGCTTGATCTGCTTGATCAAGCAGCTCAACAAACTCACTTGATCAGCTAGGCAAAATAATAATATCAAGATATCAAAGCTTGTTTCCATGGCTGAAAAAGCAGTTGTTGGAGGTTTAAATGATACAAGATAACTATTTAGTAACTACTGGAAAAGTGGCAGAATGTATTCTTAAATAGAAAAAATGTTTTTCCATGTTGAATTTCTGACTTAAGCTGTGGTATGAAAAACCACAAAACCACGATAACTTGTGCAGCAGATACTTTTCTCGCCATTTGTAGGAACAGTTTCAACAAGATATAATATCCCACTGAGATAAATTTGTGGAATAAGGCAGAAAAAAATCTGAAATTTAAAGCCTTCATTACTTGATAGTTTAAGGCAAATGAGAGCACAGTGTGGCACAGTTTTGCAAGTAGCCTCCATTCTAAACTGGACACTCTTACAAAGTGCCATTGTGGAGTCTTTAAAGAATTGCCCAACATTAAAGGAAAGTAGTGGTAGCATGTGGTGCGCTGGAGGAAGAGAATCTCCCTGTGGTCCAATTCAGGCCTGAGAGAGAGGACTGAGACAGGTGGTCAACCCTTTAATCTTTGCATGTGCTTCTAAAACAGGGCACTCTGTACACTGACCAAGACCTCTGTGCTGGCAGACCAGTGATATAGTCTCTACCTCTATTGCTGGTAGTTTCATGTGGTTACAGCTCACTTAAGTCTGCAGTTGTATGACTTTGTGCATGGCATGTTAATCTGCCAGTGACATGTGTATTGCACTCAGTGTTCTTGATGCATAATGTTGCTCAGGCCCTGAGAAATTCTTTGTCACCTGTCCATGACAACTGGCAGCTGACTTGTAACACTTCTTTTGTTCACTTTTCTTCATGTAATCCTGGATATCAGAAACTATTTCAACAAGAACTTTGATGGCTTTAAGGTACCCTTTGAGCAGCCACAGTGGGGCATGTTTGGATTTTCAATTTATGTTGTGCTTGCATTTGTATGTTACACATGCGTGTGATCATAGCCAAGTTGGGAGCTATTAGATCAATGTGTAAAAAGAGCCACTGGCTCACAAATGTTGAGTCAGTTGTCCCGTGTGGTGAAAAACAAGCAGGAGCATTATGAAGGCCTTGAAGCACAGCAGTATCACTTTGCATAGTGGCTGCCACTTGTTAATTTTTCCACTTGATGGATTACATCATTGTCCTAGCATTATTTTTCTGCATGCTTTAACAGGAGGAACAGTCATTATGATTGTTTTGAGTTTCATGATTGCAGGTCCCGAATGCCACGTAGATCTGAGAGTTGTTGAGGCTCATTTGTGACGAGCCCCTGGGTTTGCTTGGTGTTTGCAGGGTGTAGTCTGTGTCTCAGGTAGTGATGAATTAGACAATAGTGGCAGGTTCCCAATGGCAAATGTATTTCTTGTGTTCAGATGCTTAAGAACACACATGGCTGAATCCATTAAGTTTTATTGAAGTAATCTTTAAGAACACTGTATTTCAGATATAGCTTCAGCGAGACAGGGCTTCAACAAAGGATGATTTTCAGTATTGATTATATGGATCATTTTTGTCTTGATCAATTAAACATGTGGTCTCTAAAATGGGGGTCCTATAATTCAATAGAATTTTTACTTAGGCCTTTCCTGCCTGGTTAATATCCACATCTTTTAATCTTAACAGCCCCTTTCTTTTATAAATAACTCAATCTATAACAACACTAATGACATCAATATGGTGTTGTTTCTCCAGACTTGACAAAGTTTCTCCAGAGCCACAGAGGGTGAGTGGCTGGAGTGCCTTTATATGAAAACACGAAGTAACAAAATTTAGCATTTTTCCAGCTAAAAAGTTTCACTGCAGGATATTGGTTAAGAAGCCTCTATAATCTTTTAGCTTGGTGGCAGGAAGAAAACACAGTTACACTAAGAATCTGTGACTGTAGCTCTGATGCCAACTGTTCCCTTGTTTTCTCTATCCTTAACACAAGGAAAGTGCTCTGGCTATCTTCATTAGTTTGTTCATCCTTGGTAATGATCTCATAAGGGGCTTTTTAGTCGAACATGGTGCTTTGTGGTTGAATGGTTTTATGTAGAGTCAAGGCACTCAGGTTTGCACAGTGGGGTGCCATTTCAGATCACTCAGCACAAATCCCGGTGGAACTCTGGGGAAAAAACATCGATTGATGCTCAGCCTCCCTCTTTTTTTCCCCTCTTCTACCCCATTTTTTCCTCAAAATAATCCACTTTAACGGTCCCACTCTATTTCCCTTCTCCTTCCCCTTGAAACTAGTGATTAAATGCTTAACAGGTTTACATACAAAGAGAGGTGTTTGAAATGCAAACAAATAAACAGCTGGGATTTTTGAGATCCTATATTTTTTATTTGTTGTGGCAGTATTTAGTACCAATTTACTTCATCTGTATGTAAATGTAAAGCACTGAAGGCGGGGTTACATGCATTTTCCCACGTATAAGACTGTATTAGGCAACAATAAAATCATATTCTACATAAAGTCTATTATAAATTATGACTAAAAAATAGGTCTGTTTAAAAGCCTCATGGAAGTTCAGCATCATTTAAGATGTGATAATATGAATCATAATATCTAGAAGTATTGCTTACTCTAGGCATTTGTATGTGGTATTTAATTCATATGCTTTCATCATATCAAATGCATTCTATAGTACAGATTCCCTTTGTATTATATTTCCACAACCAAAAATAATAAACTTGTTGGCTACAAAACCTGATCTTTTTTTTAATTTTTATTATTGCTTGATAAATGACAATGTATTGATCAGAAAAATAAATATACAGCCTCTTGGCTGAGAAAGGTCAATATGATATAGTCATATTAGCTTCTAAAAAGCTACAGGTGACTAATAGCAAAACAGTTGTTTATTTATACACCGAACAGCAATGGAGCAATATTAGAATTCATGTTTCTAGTCACCTGGTGAACGTGAGTCAAATATTCACTCTCTCTGGTTTTCTGTTCTGCTCTGTTTTTGGTTTCTACCAAATCCTGAGGGAACTATGTAGATCTGTGGCATATTGTTGCAGTGGTTAGTGCTGTCACCTCACAGCAAGAAGGTTCAGGGTTAGAGCCCAGGTCGACCTGATGCCTTTCTGTGTGAAGTTTGCATGTTCTCCCTGTACTTATGTGGTTTCTGTCCGGGTACTCCAACCTCCTGTCACCGTCCAAAGACTAAATTGCCTGTGGGTGTGTGTGGTTGTCGGTCTCTAAGTGGCAGCCGGGTGATAGACTGGCCAGCTCGACCTGTCTATCACTGCCTTTCACCCAGTGAAAGCCCAGGGATAGGCTCCAGCCCCTCCTAACCCTCTTCAAGATAAGCAGTGTAGATAATGGATGGATGAATATATGGCTCTAGAGCAGCTAAATGTTAATGGTACATGCCAACTTTGTTTCACTGTTATGTGCTTTGCAGAGAGCAGTAAATGTGCCAGAGCATTTGCTGAAAACAACTGCCTACTTTGTCTATTTCAGACTGACCTTACAGTAAAGAAAAACGTTTTATCCAAAAGCCCAAACAAAAACAAATGAAAGATTGTTAAAAGCTCTTAGAGCTGAGGAGGACTTCAAGAGATTATTCTCTGTGAGCTCCCTACTATGCACGGTGTCTTTTGCATCACTTGGTTTATTGGTAATATTAATATATTGATCAGAGCAGCTTTAAAGGCACATATACAGTGTTACAGCTTGCAACAACTAATCCAAGACGTGAGACTGATAACAGAAAGGATGGAAAAGTCTTCACAGCAGGGTGCCATTTTGGAAATAAACAAACTGAGCTGTGCATCAGCCCCCCCAACCCCCACCACCACCACCAACACACGCACACAGACACACAGAGTTTAGATAGTATGTTGGTTTATCAGAGTACCACCTGCAGGGCTCAGTCTGAGCCTGTGACATCACTTCCTCTCACACATCTAGGCGCTGTGGGGAAATTGTACCACCATGACATCATGTAATGGTTCCAACATGTGGAGAGATGGCTCTAGTCCAACCACCAGTGGATGGTTGTGTGCTGTCTCAACTTTACAATGTACTTTTCTCTGTCCACCTTTATCCTGATTGCCTGAACGTTTATTTCATGTTCTGACCAAACCCAAGCCTTCTCAGCCTACTAAAGCAACAACGGGCCACAGGCCGATTAGATTCCATTTCCACCCTGAAGGCAAAACTGCACTTTTTTAATGATGTCACTGTGACCTCTTCTCTCTCACTCTCTGCTCTTATGATCATGTTGCGCAAAGTCTGAGTCCAGAAATTTAATGTGATTCCTCAAAGTCTTTGATCCTGCATAAGGATCTTCACACATCTTGTATCCATCATGTGTCCCTCCCACACACGGTACACTCCTCCACTGTTCTCACGTTAATCTGCCATTCCTCCCTCACACATTTCCACTCTCTTTCAGTCACCCTCCCACTTTCTCTGACATGGTACACTAGGAACCATTGAGAACAGTCATTTGTGAGTGCTAGCTGCATTTGTCTTGGCACAGACTCAGGGTTCTAACATTGCCACTTCAGATTAAGTGTACTAGATGACTGTGGAAAGGGGGCTTCCTTCTCATGAGGCTACAGTAAAAGATCAGAGGATGTGGGAGGAGATGTCCACTAATCCATCTACTTATGATTCTTGTCATTTTGTTCCACTAACTTAAACCACCAGTCACGGAAAATGACTTGTGAAAGCTTTTCACTGTACACGACATGTTTTTTGGTAGCATCTGTGGATGAAACATTTTTATACACAGACAGCTGACTCCCTCTCACACTCTGGAAATGAGAGCGAAAGAGAGAGAGAGAGAGAGATAACAGAGGAGCTGCTCCAAAGCTTCCCAACTTTTTGGTCAAGTTGAACTGTTTATTAGTTCAACTCTCCCCTCTTGTAGTTGACGCATACACATGCTGTCAAATAGGTTAATAGTTCTGCCACTTGTAATGAACTTCAGAGAAAACAACCCCAAATATGTAAGCTGGTGTTTGTGTATGTGTGGGTGTGCGTAGGCTGCTGTGCAAATGGACTGGCCTTTGATGTAACGCTTGCTCGAATCCTGTAGTAGTTAGTTGTTCCCAGGCTGTCTAAGCCTGTCCTTTTCTCTTTCAAGGGCAGAACACAGAAAAAGGTAAAGACAGGAAAATGAGAGAGTAAGGCCGATTTTCTCAGCTTTACTGTCTTTGGTTGAAGCTGGGAAAAGAACACAGCCTAAAGAGGACAGTTCTCCTAAATAGTTCTATAATTACTTTGAGTATGTATTTGTGTTGTGGTGAGTAAAATGTGAGAGTGCATTTGTATATTCATTTGCATGTGAAAATTACACTGTGTGTCATATAACGAGCAAAGCAGACATTGGTCAGAGCAGGTTGCAGTGTTACATCTGTGCAAGTAAGACCCTAAGGACTTTCAGTGTAACAGTGATTCCATTTGCAGGTTAAATGTGGTAGATGACTAATATCACAACTATTTTGGTCAGTAAAAAATTGCTTGATCAGGTATTCTTAAATTATATTGGTTATGTAGGACCCTGTTTTGCTCTGGGATCTGTGTCTATGCCACTATGCCTAATACCAAAGTGGAACCAAGCAATTTCAAAAAAATCAGCTGTGATCATGTAGTGTGTCATAATCATTGCAGGAGAAAAATGTGATTTTTGATACAAGATGGAAAGTATGAAAAGTGAGGTGCAGGGGTAAAAAAAGGCATGTAGCCTATACTACCGTTTTTGACCATGGCTGCTCATTAATCAGAATCAGAATCATGATCAGCTTTACTGGCCAGGTGTGTTGGACATGAGGAATTTGACTGTTGTACAGCGGCTCTCAATGTGCATGTGCATATCCCCATGCAAGGGGCAAGTACACAATATACCAACATAAGGCTGTGTAGTATAACAAAATAAACAGTGTAAACAAGCAATAAACAATGTAAACAATTCAAAATAAATAGTATAAACAGGCAATAAACAATGCAAACAGACAAAGGAATGTTCATTAGGAAGCAAGATAAAATAGAATAAAAATTAAAAATCGAGACCTGAACAGATCTGTTTAATCTGTACAATGTATATTTACAGGTATTGCACTGAGGGTTATTGTCCAGTCATATGGTCATTGGTAAAGTGTTAATCAGAGTGATGGCTTGGGGGAAGAAACTGTCCCTGTTCCTGGTTGTCTTGGTGCACAGTGAACTGTAATGCCGTCCAGAGGGGAGGAGTTCAAACAGATTGTGTCCAGGGTGTGAGGGGTCTGCAGAGATCTTTTCCACCCTCCTTTTAACCCGTGCGGTGTACAGGTCCTCCATGGAGGGCAGGCTCACACCAATGATCTTTTCTGCAGTCCTCACTGTCTTCTGAAGTCTGTACTTGTCCTGTTTGGTTGCTGAGCCAAACCAGACAGTGATGGAGGTGCAGAGAACAGACTCGATGATTCCTCTGTAGAACTGTATCAGCAGCTCCTGGGGCAGGTCGAACTTCCTGAGCTGGCGCAGGAAGAACATCCTCTGTTGCGCCTTCTTGATGATGGTCCTGATGTTGGACATCCACTTCAGGTCCTGGGAGATAGTGGAGCCCAGGAACTTGTGGGACTTTACTGCTGATACAGTGCTGCCAAGTATGATGAGGGTGAGGGGGGGTAAGGTGGGAGGGGCTGACTCGTCATCGTCTCAGATGAGACCAATGACCATTGTATCATCTGCCAACTTTAGGAGCTTGACAGAGGGGTCCATCAAGATGCAGTCGTTGGTATAGAGTGAAAACAGCAGAGGGGAGAGCACACATCCCTGGGGGGCACCTGTGCTTATTGTCCAGGTGCTGGATGTGGTTTTCCCCAGCCCCACCTGCTGCTTCCTGTCTGTCAGAAAGCTAGTAATCCACTGACAGGTGGGGGCAGGCACATTGAGCTGGGTCAGTTTGGAGTGGAGGATGTCCGGGATGATGGTGTTGAATGCTGAGCTGAAGTCCACAAAGAGGACCCGTGCATTGGTCCCTGGGGAGTCCAGGTATTGCAGGATATAATGCAGTGCCATGTTAACTGCATCGCCCACTGACCTGCTTGCCCGGTAGGTGAACTGCAGGGGGTCTAGCAGGGGGTCTGCGATATCCTTCAGGTGGGCCAACACCAGTCTTTCGAAAGACTTCATAACTACAGATGTTAGGGTGACAGGTCTGTAGTTGTTCAGTCCACTGATGGAGGTTTTCTTGGGGACTGGAATGATGGTGGAGTGTTTGAAGTAGGAGGGGACTTCACACAGCTCCAGTGACCTGTTGAAGGTAAGTGTGAAGATGGGGGCCAGCTGATCAGCACACACTTTCAGGCAGGAGGGGAGGCCATGCACATCCTTTTCAAAGATCCTTAGAGGTGGGGGCCTGGAGGGAAGGATGGTGATTGTCGTGGGAACAGCTGCTGGGTTTGAGGTGGGGAGGGTGAGGGGGCAGTGTTGTTTGTCAGACCTGCAGTAGAACACATTCAGGTTGTCTACCACTTGATGGCTCCCCATCACGATGACTGCCATCAGACTCCTAAACAACTGACTCAGGATAAGATCCTTAGAGGTGGGGGCCTGGAGGGAAGGATGGTGATTGTCGTGGGAACAGCTGCTGGGTTTGAGGTGGGGAGGGTGAGCACGGTTCCCACATAGCATACATTCTCTCTACATTATATTGTGTTCTTGTTGTATTTTTATTGTGCTTCTTTCAATTGCTGCCTTAAAGTGCCTTAGATTTGTGTTATTACCTGTTTAGATTTGTTATTGCTCATCTACTTTATATTTCACTTGTACTCTGTGGCATTCATGTGGAGAGCAATGTAAGAATTTCATTGAACACATTTCCTAACTGTGCATATGACAAATAAACACTTTGACCATTGACCTCAGCAGGGGGGATGGTTTCTTGTAGCCAGTGAAGCTTTTGAGGCTGCTCTACACAGACGATGGGTCGTTGGCCGACACCTGGTCCCTCAGGTTTTTAGAGCAGCTCCTCTTTGGTGCTCTGATCTCCCTTGTCAGTATGTTCCTGGCCTAGCTGTACAGAGTCGTGCCCCCACTTTTGTAGGCCTCTGTCATGATTCAGTTCCATTGCTTCCTGTCGTGCTTTTATTTTGACATTACTTCCTGTTTTTGTTTCAGCTCAGTTTCGGTATTTTTATTTTAATAATCACTCACATTAGTTCCACCTGCTACTGATTGTTTACACCTGTTTTCACCACATTATAAGCAGCCTTGCCCCACCAGTCCCCTGCCAAATTGTTTTAGACTCCAGCTCTGACTTTCCAGCACTATTTCCTGCCTGATGTGTTGTATCTGATCCTGGATTTCTGTTTTTAACCACCGCATATTGCCTGCCCCTTCAAAGTCGGACTGCTTCCCTGTGTATAATTATCGGACTCCCTTTTGGACTATGCATTTTGGATTCCTTGGATGTATGTGTTTGCTGGCTTCTGACCTTGGACTGTTATACCGAACTCTAAGTGCGTCTTATGTTTACACCATGTCTTGTATCATTTTTCTGTTCTGCGTTAGTACTCTTATTAAAGAGACGGTTTTGTTTTATGTATCCTCGTCTGGCACTTTAATTGAGTTCCCCATGACTTTATCAGCAGCATCACGCGTCATTTCTGACAGGCCTCCTCTTTAGCAAGACGAAGCTGCTTGAGTCTTGCTGTGAACTGGGGGTGGTTGTTGTTGTATATACAGAAGGACTTGGTGGGCACACACATCCTCACAAAAGCTGATATAAGATGTCACAGTGTAAGTGAGTTCATCCAGGTCTGTTGCTGCAGTCTCAAATACACTCCAGTTTGTGCATTTGAAGCAGCCCTGTAGGTTTGACTTGGCTTCCTCAGTCCAGCTCTTCACTGTTTTGACCACAGGCTTCGCAATTTTAAGTTTCTGCCTGTAGGTTGGAATTAGATGGACCATACAGTGATCAGAGCGTCCGAGGGCTGCGTGGGGATAGAGCGATAGGCATTTTTTATTGCTGTGTAGCAATGGTTAAGTGTGATTTTTGTCCCTGGTGGGACAGGTGACGTGCCGCCTGTATTTGGGAAGTTTGTGGGAGAGATTTGCTTTATTAAAAGTCCCCTAGAACAATGAGTGGAGAGTCAGGATGTTCCAGTTCTACACTAGTTATCAGATCGGCCAGGAGCTGTAGTGTGCTGGCATGGGCATTTGGTTTTAAATAGACACCAATCAGGATGAAGCTCGAAAATTCTTGGGGAGAGCAGAAGGGTTTGCAGATGATAAAAAGAGTCTCTGTTACATGTCCTCTCTAGCAACATGACATCAGTGCACCAACCTTCATTTTTGTAGAGGCAGATTCCACCTCCGCTCATTTTAATTGAGTACATTTTACTATTTTTGCACATGGAATGCACTTTAAATATACATGCCTTGCCCTTAATTGTAAAAATGCACAGCAAGTTGCAACATTGCCATTAATAAATCTCGATAATTAACCCTGCCTCTGTTTCCCAGCATAAGTCTTACTGAGCTACTGGTATTTTTAGCGGGTGCTCAGACTGAGTGTGTTAAAATGCAATCCCAGTGCAAGAGGGATGTGTTGGTTGGGGGTGAGGCATTGCAGAGGAAGTGTAAGGTAGAGATGTCTGAAACAGCCACATTATGACCAGACTATGTGAGTGGCTCCATTCACATTTCCAGAAGTTTCCATTGTGTTTTATCTACCCATGTTGCTAACATAGCTTACCCTACATTGGCACCAATTTCTACCACCAGTGTGTCAGCACTGATAGATAAAAAAAAAAACTGTTTAATATCCAATAGTCTAACAAAAATGCATAGGAAGTCATTATGGTGCATTAATTGCAGCCCAAACTGAAGAGTGAATATCAGTGAATGCTCATGCTAACCTGGTAAACAAGAATCTTCTTCCCGTGGGCGTCCATGTTCCATCCTCATATGTGATTGCTCAATACAGCATCTTGCCGGATGATGTCACCTAGAGATTCAGAAGAAGTTTAACCAGATCCAACCTTTTTTGCCGCACAGGGCTGCATGGTTTTGCTGGAGCCCCCCAGTGGTGCTGTTGCCAGCTGCAGTGTCTGTAATGCCCCATAGAAATAAAGAATGCAACATTTTTTCACACTCAGTCTGAACTTGTGTGATACACTTTGGTTTGCTGACACAGATGTGCAATCTATGATATCACCAATACTTTTCTGAAGGGGCAGAAATTCCAATTTAGATTTACTACATGTTGCCACTGTGATGACTCCTGGAGCCAGAAAATCCAAGTTAGGGCAAAGGGAGTGGAGCCTTGTAAGGGAAGGACTAAGTGTGGGGTTATGCCAAAAACAACATGTGTTGTCTGACACAGAAGTGTTTATAGTTGTTCTGAATGGCAATCCTGAAAGACAGAGTGAAAAGTTGACCATTGTGATAATAATTTCAGTATGGATAACACACATAACACTGTTGTTCACATAAAAGCTGCAATAGTTGTGTCACAAATGAAAAAAGAGTTAGAAACAGTTTCAACCCAGCTTTCCAATCACAGCTGGTGTGAATGTTGGATTATTGGTTTTGGAAAGTTATAGACATTGGGAAAATGTTTGAAGGTCCATTTCTGATTAAGTGTACTGGCAGCACCACAAGACACATCTTTCACAGCAGAGTAATAGGTTGGGATGCCTGCCAGTCAGGTACACACACTTCCAAATATGCCAGTAGTACTAACAGTAGTAGTATCCCTGTCTGTAAGCACTTCACTCCCTCCATCAGTTTTTCTAAGATGTTTAACCATGGTGCTTTGGGTCAAATAAAGTGGAGAAAACATTGCACATTTAACAAAAAAAAAAAAAAATCCTTTTTTGAGTAATTTACTTGTTTAGTGTGTGTGTGTGTGTGTGTGTATAATGTATATAAACAGCAAGATGCTAGCAGGCAGGGCATACAGGGAACGCCATAACCAAGTGGCTGGCATAGTGTACAGAAACATCTGTGCCGAGTACAGGCTGGAAGTCCCAAAGTCAAAATGGGATACACCTCCAAAGGTGTGTGTATGTATACAGTATAGAGAGAGAGAGAGAGAGAGTCAGAACTGAGGGGATTGTACTACCAGAAGGCAACACAGCAGATGTTGAGGACAACTATAAGTACCTTGGGATCCCACAGGCAAATGGGAACCATGAAGAGGCCGCAAGGAAAGCAGCAACCACCATATATATGAGAGGAGAACAGGGAACTTTTGGACTACTACTATACAAGTAACCCCAGCGAGAGGGGTTACATACGGAGGATGTGGGACCTATGGATACTTCGAAACCCAACATCTACACTAATATCGAAACAACTAGTAGCTCAGTGCTCTAACATCCACAAGAAGCACCTGCTATCACAACTAGAGATTGACGAGGTACAACACGAATGCTCCAGCAAGCGGAAGCCAGGATGACAGGTCAAGGGGGAGATATCATCATCATCATCATCACCCCCACAATCGGAGACTGGGTACCAAGCCCCAATAACAGGCCCGGATGAGCTTGATTCAAGAGCAGCTGACCTGAGATTGAAGATCATGATCAAGATGGACACCTGGAACTCCCGTAGTCGGTTACCAAGACCAAGTAATCATCACAACGGCAGACATTCAAGAAAGGGTCTCAAGTATGAAGGGCTGGACAGCACCAGGCCCTGACATGATCCACGCCTACTGGTTAAAGAAGTTAACTTCACTCCATGAGCACCTGGTGGGAAATGAACCAGCTACTAATGGATGGAACCCACCCTGAGCGGTTAACTGAAGGCTGGACAGTCCTGATCCTGAAGAACCATCAGAGGGGAGCAGTACCATCCAACTACTACCCATTAACCTGCCTCTGCACAACATGGAAGCTCCTGTCAGGCATCATAGCAACTAAGATGAGCAGGCACATGACTCAATAACGAGGCAGCACCCAGAAAGGAATTGGTAGCAACACCAGAGAAGCAAAGCACCAGCTACTGGTTGATAAAGTAGTCACTTGAGACTGCAAGACCAGGCATACCAACCTGTGCACTGCCTGGATTGACTACAAGAAAGCCTATGACTCAATGCCTCACACATGGATCCTGGAATGCTTGGAACTGTACAACATAGACAGGACTCTAAGAGCCTTCATCAAGAACTCAATGGGAATGTGTAAAACAACCCTAGAGGCCAACTTCAAGCCAATTGCACAAGTCAACCTCAAGTGCGGTATCTACCAAGGAGATAATCTGGCTGAGGGGGTTGCTGCAGAACAGCAGCGGTTACAGAGCATCTCCTTGGTAGATACCGCACTTGAGGTTGACTTGTGCAACCAAAAGCGGTTACGGATATTGACTATGGAATGGAGCAACCATCAGCCACCTCCTCTACATGGATGACATCAAGCTGTATGCCAGGAGTGAATGAGACATCGACTCACTGATCCACACCACTAGGATCTACAGCCAGGACATTGGAATCTCATTTGGACTGGATAAGTGTGGTCGAATGGTAACAAGGAGAGGGAAGGTAGTCAGAACTGAGGGGATTGTACTACCAGAAGGCAACACAGCAGATGTTGAGGACAGCTACAATTACCTTGGGATCCCGCAGGCAAATGGGAACACTAAGCGGAAGGCAGGAGGCAGAGGATTAGTTAGTGTCAGAGGGACTATCCAGGATGAAACAGCAAAGATCCATGAATACATCAGGAAGATGGCCCCGAGTGATGATGTGCTTAGTGAATACCTCAGGCAGCAGAAACCAGAGGAACAAGGGAAGGAAGAGCAGGAACCTTCATGGAAGGACAAACCTCTGCATGGTATGTACCTACGACCTGCCGGTCATCAGGTACCCCGCTGGTATAATAAGATGGCCAAAGGAGGAGATAGAGGCCACTGACATCAAGACAAGGAAGCTCCTTATAATGCATGGAGTGTTTCATCCCAAATCCAGCATCCTGAGGCTTGAAACATTGAAGTGAGACACCTGAAAAACAGCACCGGTAAGCCCACAGAGCTGGGCAAGAAACTGTATATACAAGATGGGCTGCAGCTTCTCTTTTTGATCGTTGTCAAAATTTCACAGTTACCAGTGGTACCGAACATTACTACACTGTGGTAATCGTTGTGGTTAATGATCAAGCTCATACATTCAAGCTATACATATATATACCTATGTACACAAAGTATAAATAAAACCACAAAATGAGAACCCAAGGATTAGTTTTATACATAAAAAAAAAAAAAAAAAAACTCAACCTGGGTGTTTTGCTGCTACAAGTCAGGAAATCCAATTAAGCAAGTGCTCAATTTTGGAGTATTTGATGTTCAAAGCGCTCTCTTTTGGGGATAAAGTAACAAACATAGACTCCCATAAGACAGGACTTTAATACAAAGTCCCCCGTCCCACTTTTCATTCAAGCTTGCTCTTAACGATTTACTACAGGCTGCCAATTACAATGATCTGCTCAAATCTTTATCACTGTTATTATAAATTATTTTTGATTAGATCATTTGAGCAGAGACCCATTAAAAATAGATTTTTAGCCAAAAAACAAAAAGGAAAATACTTTTTACACAAGTTATTTTGATCATAGAGGTAATATGATTCATGATTAAAAAGAAAACTAGAAGATGGAGAAAAGGGGCAGTATCTCAACTGATTTGCATGCTTCTGAATTTGATCATGAACAGTTTAATGTTACCAATGAGGACCTTTATTCTTAAACTGGAGTGTTCATAGAGTAAATGGGAGTGAAACACACTGGATAGACTGGGTGGAATGACATCCGAGGACACTGGACAGAAGAAATGAAGCTGAAAGTCTCTGTTTATAAAAAAAAATAAAATAAAATAAAGTATTTTGCCTGGGGATATCCTCAAAACAAATTACTCCATTAGCCAAAAGCAACAAAGGTAAAGTCAGGGATTTAACTTTAGATCTTGGAACAAATACAAAAGAATTGTAATTCACTCCCATAATTCCCTTAGAATGCCACATCCTAGACCCAGTGCCAGTACTTGAATTGTTGTGATATCACACCAAGTGAGTAATTTATTTTTAGGTCTGTGGAAATCTCTTGGCCTACATTTCTGACCGTGGTCACTACTCCAACATACAGCCCAATCCGGATCCTGAGGGCTTGCTTTATAGTTTTGTATAAATCACTTCCTGTGAGGTCAAGGGCCACATATTCTTTTCTTCTTCACACCTTTCCTGCTGTCTTTCTTTAACAGTGCCTTTGGAAACATCCAAGCTGCTCCTCCTGTGTCTGGGACGTGCTTTTATACCAGATAAAGTGTGTTTTACTGTGTTTGTGCGTGTTTGTGTGTGCATGTGATTGAAGCAACCTGCAGGTGGAGGAGCATCCAATAACCTACAGTATCTCCAGCCTTCAAAAACCCCTTTATATGTTCCACCGCCAGATGTGGAGAGAAGCAGTGAGAAATTGTGGCAAAGAGCCAGAAGGAACTGTCAGAAAACTGCTTTAGTAGGTCATTGTGTGTTTTCATTTCCCTTTTCTTTGTCTGTCTCACAAAAACCTAACTGTTGCTGAAATTTTCAGACCTGTTAGTGCACTTGCGTGCAAGGAGGTGAGCTGACTGATGAGAAAGATCATCAAAAGCCAAAGATCCTTCTCTTTCTGTCCAAGACATTTTTTATCATAATTTACATCTACATTTTCAGTTTTGCCACAGTTAAACCTTAACACCTGACTTTCTATTGGACCCAACCTGCAGTAGAACATTCTGTGGCCCACTGCGCATCTTCAGAGGAGGCTCTCTGACTCAATTCGCCCTCTAGAGGTGGAGCGCTGGAACAGCAGCAGCTGTCACCACAGAGGAAGGAGATGAGATTCAAGATTGAAGATTCAAGATTTTTATTTGCCAGTTATGCATAAACAGATAGTCTAGGCATATAGGAATTCTTGTGCAGGGCTCTAAAGAGTCTCTAAAGTAAAGAGTTTAAAGCCAAAAGAACGAACAACTAGTCTAAATATAAGATTACCCAAGAATACAAAATAATTGATAAAATTGTGGATACAGGAATAAGGTAGCAAGTAAAATGGGTAGTTTCAAATACTGCACATGATATTGCACCTAGTGAAATTGTATATGGTATGAGCACACTCTCAACAGTCAAGATCTTAGTTTTTTTTCACCCTCATGCGTTTGGTTTGAGAAAAGTCATCTCAGATCTCATCTCATCTTAGAAGCAACACATCTCAGAGATAAAAGAAACATTTATACAGCAGATGGGCAAAAATGCATGCGCATACTCCACAGTCAAGTTCAGTCAAAGACATGATAGAGAGATCCAAGGTGTTTTCTTTCAACTGCTGCCTATCATTTGTGTCATTTTAAAGGAATAACTGCTTCCTCCAAAGCTTTTCCTTCTGGAGAATGAAACACTTAGGAGGAGGATTCCTCCAGGGCCCCTCTATATACAATATGTTATCTCACACCTACTACAACACTCACATATGTTCAAACACACGCTTATATGCATACAGTATATACACACCTCATCCTTCTTTGCATGGATCATCTGCTAAACAAGATCATCACTCCTCTACCCAAGCATCAGTAATCTTCTTTCTATTGAGTCCACATTAAGGCTCCACAACTTTCCCCAGAACAGATGTCAGGTGAGCATCACACAGACTGATGTTATTAATAAAACTGTAATAAGGAGAATAAAGTGGAGGAGGACGAGAAGGAGGAAGAAGAAGAAAGGACTTTTCTCATAGAGGAGAAACCTGGAGGTAGGTGTGTTAGTGCATGTAAGTGTGTGTTTGTGTTTTACTTGGCAGGCCTTTTCACAAGTTTCGCTTCTACTGATGTGGTTGGTGAGAAACTTTTTTTAAAAGCACATTTGAAAAATCTCAGATGTTACAAGACGAAACACCCACATGTGTTTGTGTGTGTGCGTGCATGCCAGTGAGTGAGTTCAGATTGACTTGACTCTTTCACTTCAATCGCATCTTTGTAGGTCTGCTTGTGGATCCTATAAGCAAAGCACAGGGGAAAGGTTACATTGCAGAGCTTCAGTGGGTTTTTTGGCTGAGCCATAAGGGATCCATAGCACCAGAAACCCGACTGGCAGGCAGATGGGTGAGGATGAAATGATAAAATATCAGATAAGAATTTGTCAAAAATGCACCTGTTGATAATTCATGTTTTTGCCTAAACACGTGAACAAGTACAAATTAAGGAAAAAGAGACACAGAGAGATTAACAAAATGAAAGTGAAGAGATAGACATAACAGTGGATGGACAGTGCTAGAAAGCATTTTTAAAGATACACTGAGCAAAGACTCATAATAATTATAAATCAAATTATAAATCAAAATCAAAGTAGGTGTCAGTGTTGTGCTCGCAGCTTGGTTCAGCTCACCTGAAGTGGCCAAAATATCAGGTATTGCAGACTAAAATATTAGTGGCAAATGTCAGGACTGCTCCCACAGTCATAAAGTGATGACTTCCCACTTGATTTGTCATCTTGTATTGTAGTTAAAATGTAATTTGTTGTAGTATCAGCAGTTCCCCAACTGGTAGTGTTGTGTTTAAACCCTGCAAGACTATTTTCCTTGACTCAAAAAACTCTCATACTCATACTAGGTGGTCAGTATGATCCTTCATCCATTAAAAATCTAATGCTTCATATAGGATCATGTCTGGTTTCTCTGGTGGTTGAAAGTCATTTTGGGCAGTGAGGGATCTCACAGAAACTACGCAACAGACCCAGATTATTAAAAACAACAAGTGTTTTGGGTGATTGTTCTTTCATTTAATGCCACCTGCATACAGGGACAAGTTACAAATCTGAGATGTCACAAAGGTTAAATAATTTCCAAACATATATTTTTGTACGTCTTTCTTTACAGATGGTTGTTATCTGTTACTAATCTCCATGTCTAATATTGATCTCTATAGATTCACCCACCATATGTTTATCAGCTTCATTTATGTATGGTTAATTATCTCCATATTGCTGAACAGATGGTCCACTAGTAATTTCCTTCTGGGGGTTTGTGTTATTCTGGTCAACTCAGTACATTTGTCCCAACACAGAGATGCATCAGACTGATAATACTGGCAAGGTCAATCACCTTCCTATAATGATTTCAAACATGTCTTCACCTCTTTTGCACACGTTGCTAATTACTGTCAACCCACTTTAAGTGCCAAAAGAGGAAGAGCTGTAGAAGGTAGGAGAATAGCAAAATCCCATAGTTTATCTATCATTTTGTATAATGGGTGCTCATGAACCTATGTTGAGACAACACAGAAAGACTGTGTGAGTATTTTGTTCTTGTAGTGGAAGGTCATCCTCATAACAAACCATGTGAAGTGGGACAGAGAAGGAGTGTGGAGGGACATTTTTGTCATCCTCTAAATCTTTAGTGGATGTCATGATGTGTAGTAGCACTCAGTACATTAAAGAATATATTTTATTTTAGGTTTATTAGAAGTTGAGGCCTGTATTTTGCACTAATTACATGTACACTGTTACTGTATGTCATTTCATTCAATAACATGGAGAAACTTAATAATTCACATGTAGCTGAATGTTAGTGCAATGTACTGTCCCCCATTCCTATTAGCTGTAAAAAGCCTACTCTATGTTCCACTCAGTGTTACTGACTGGAACCCTTTACTCACAAAAGAGTAAAAGGTCAGTTTACCCAAATGACTAAAAACATCTTTTTATTCACCTTTCAGTAGTTTTAGTTTGGTGTATGTGTGTCCTGAGCTCTATGGAAAGAAACTGGGACATTGTTTCTTGAAGTCGGGTTGCTGTTGAGTTTTGTTGTTGATGCCTGTTAGTGCACCATAAACAAAATTCCATCTCTGCTGTACTGGGGTGAAAACCATAGTCTTAGATGCAGACATTTTAAAACCACTGCAAATAAAACCAAAACTTCTGCATACAGGGCCAGATTCATCCTCCTTGTAGCACTAGGGCAGTAATGAGCTGTGGGCCCCTATTGGCCCACCCCACCATTTATACTGTATATTGTGAATATACTGTATCAGTTAAGCATTAGTAATTCATTCGTGGCAACTTTATGGGATTTATTTAGGAATATATGCCACTCAAAGTTGGCTGATTTGGCTCACCTACTGTATGGTTAATGGTAGTCCCAGAGTTTTGTTTGAGATGACACACTTATCAGTTGTTCCAAGAAGCATGCACTGAGTGGTTACTAGAAGGTGAGCAACTCTTGTATCTGTTTACATAAAAAATTCCATGTCTTCTTTTAAAATCATTGAAGCAATACTTGAATGTGTCTAAGATGCAGCTCACATTTTGTTCAGTACATCCATGTGTTGTTTCTAGTGAAACCCCAGCATGGCATCTGAATCCAGCCAACAAGTGGTGGACTTCACAGGAAGAGGAGTGGCACCACTGAAAATGCACACCATTATATTGATAGGTAACTAACTGGACTGGGTTTGTTGAAAATGTTAAGGCCTGTCATTTTCAGCACAAAATTAACTGAAAGGCCTGAAATTATATTTTAACGCAAGGCCTTTATACCAGATGGTCAGTCCCCTTTAGTGTAATGGGGTCCACTATACTTGCCTACTTTACTTGTTTAGTAATAGAGCCTTATTGACACAGCTACAATGTACAGATTAACTAAAAAATTAAATTTGGAAATAATGTGTTTAATAATAATATGTTTAATGACCTTTACCTTCTCCTGTGAATGCCCTGAAATGGTTTCCTACTACTTTAACACTGAGAAAGTTATGATTACAGTACAGCAGGCATGGGGGACAATATAAACAGGAAGGATGGCCCCTGGGCCTCACTGATAAGAACAGACAATCAATATTATATAATTTAATGCTCTTGCTTGATTTTGCTTGGTAATGTTATCGTCTTTCACAGGCAATACAGGAAAATGCCTTCAAAGAATGACATTTTCTTCTGCACGTCCTTGGTCTAGCATTCAGTTTAGACAGATAGACACTGCGAAAGGCTTTTTAAGACATTTCCACATCGATGATGAACAGCTACACCAATAATGGATTTTCTGCCACTGACATTGGGCAAAACTATGATGTACATAGCTATGATACAAGCTGTTTGAGGGTCATTTTCTGCTGTTGGGACTGTGTACTGTGACCTTGCCATGACAAAATAGTACAGTTTCTCTTGCCTCATCCATTTTATAGAAATATGTTTCTCATGTTCTTTTCTGAGATGAGAAAAGGTTTTCCATCTGGTCAGTCTGTTTCATACAGTTAATAAGTAGTCTGATTACTGTGCCTTTCATGTACACTGCTTATCATGATTTTATTTCTACACTAAACAAACTATTGGACTGCTGTACTTGAGCTTGTAACAAAGACATCCTGCAGCAACGCTCCATGGTTGCCTTGGATCCTAAAGTCCAGACATATATAATAGTGTAGGTTAGACTAGGGCCTGTTTATGTGTGCTCCACCACCAGCATGTTTTCAACAGTCTGTGTATTGTCAGTGAGCCAGTTACAAAACACATCAGTCTTGCAGTCAGATTGTTCCACAGATGTGGGACTGACTGGCTTCCAGCTTCTTTGATGTGACGCTGGAGTTTCTAGATTCCACGTCTGTCTATCTGCGCTGGCTGACGACGGAGGCTGCTCAGAGTTAGATCTTATTTGTGAAACTCAGCATAAACAATGCAGTCACAGCGAGCCAAGTCAATCTGACATCCAAAGGACAGGAGTGTAAGCAAAGTCGAGAGATGCGGCCCAGGCTTTCTGTAAGCCTGTAATCAGTGACACTGAAATGGAATCGGTGCAGATGTGAGATGGAAGTCTTGCACCATAAACAAAGGGTTAGGGAAAGTTATATCTAATCTTGGAACTATGTTCTTATTTGCAACCTTTCTGGGTAAACAGTTGCTTTCTCAGGAAGGATGTCTTGCCTTGGTATCAGGTGGCTGAAGTTCAAAGGCAATGCAGGGGTCATGGGATGGAAGAGGCCAAAGACAGGAGGGGATTTGGTTGGGACAGAGCTCCTGTTGTCCCCAGCTGTCCTGTCCATGTCCCCTCTGACCTCAGGTTAGAAGACCACCAAGAAGAAAGGAAAAGAGGGAGATGAAGGGGTTTAAATACAGACTGGAGGAGTCTGGATGAAGGGTGGGGTGTGTGTTTTGCGACAGTACACACTGTCATACACTCCCCTACCCTGTCCTCACACACACTGGGACAGCGTGACCAGACGTCCCTTTGGCCTCTGATATATTTATACACTCAGAGCAGTCTCTGCTCAGAGAGGGAGAACCACAATATGCACCTGAGCAAATATTAACATCCTCCATAAGGAGCCTTTGATGTGTGGGGGCTAAAGCCTGGGGTCGACACCCCTCAGCAGGCTCTGGCTCGGAGTGCAGGGTCTGCTGAGTCAGTAAAGGAGTGGGAAGATACTGAAGAGCAGACAAATCATACTCCCAGCCAAACATGCTACACAACACATTTTAGGGTCAGGGAAATGTTCAGCCAAATGATGAGGGTTATTTATTTAGAGGTGTGATTCAGAAATGTCAAATGTCAAAGCAGTTTACATCAAATACTGTGCTTTTGACTGAAAACTAGAAAAACCGATGACATGTTTTAAGGTGATGCTTAAAATATTTTTCATTACAAAGGCTATACTGTAGTTAGTGTGGGGCTTTCTGTCTCTCAACCCTGAACTATGGTCAAAAGTTCATAAAAACTCAACGGCATGCACACGCACACACACACACACACACAAAGAAAATCAAGAAAAAGAAAAAAACCCACAACTTATTTGAAAGAGGAAAAAAAGATTAACTTCCAGAGACTTAAGTGTCTTCGCTGCTAAATCCCTTTTCAAACGCTGGGAAGAGACTTGAGGGAAATAAATATATAAAGTCATCCAAGAACCAGGCTAAGTGGTTTATCTCCTTTCATCTTGCCACCGCTATATGAGGACTAATCCTGCCTTGTGTCTTCAGTGTGGAGCCAGGGCCCCTTCTGAACTACATTAAATAGAATAGATTAGCTGCTTCAAAAAGTCACGAGGTGGCATTTCAGAATCTGCCTTGTTTTTTTTTTGGTACCATAGATTGAGGTTGCCATGAGTCAGTATCTGTGCTCAGCTTTGTCTTTGAGCACAGAGCTGGCATCTGAACTCTCAGCAGAGCACGGGCCGTTTTTGCAGGATTGCTGACGATAAGGCGACATTGATTGTCTTTTGGTAACCAGGTTTATTTGAAGTTTGAAAAATCTGCGTGCGAAACACTTTTTGTGTTTATAAGATATGTATTTGGGGATGTTTGTAGCTGTGTGAAGAACTGATAAAAACCATGTGAACACTTCAACAAACCATTATCTGCAGGAGCATTGTTCTCCATCTATTCATCACGATGTCCATTCCTACAGACGGACGGGACAGTTTACTGCAAGAAGTGCAGTGTGGGTGTGTAATGCATTTAAATGACTCCTTCATCTTTAGTGATCTGCTTCATTTCATTTGGTCTTACTAATTTAGAAAAAAAAATCTGATAAGGTGAAGCCATTGCATGTTTTCACATCAAAAGTGATGGAAGACAATGCTTCCACTATGCTTCCTCTTCATCTCCTCACTCTGAGGGACAGCAGTGATTAGATCATCTCCAGCTCCCTACACAATGAGCTATTGTGAGGTGAAGCAGGCATAAATTGGACTCATCCACACTGATCTAGTTAAGGCTGGATCAAAGGCTTTACTGGAGGCTGCTACCTCTCATTCCAAGAATACTTGTTTATACTGTATCTTCCCCATCTAGCAGAAGTGCAAGTTTACAGGCAGAAGATGTCCTCATAGAACTGAAATCAGCAAGAGAATGCTAGCTGGACATTTTGCAAGTGGACAACTGAACAACATTAGTGAGGAGGTTCAAGCTGTGACAGATTCACTGTATAAATGTGTTTATGGATGGGAAACTGTATATTCATTCTTGAGGGTGTATATGCACATCGTACTCACTGGTTGTCTCATACAGCTAAGGGTGTGTGCGGGAGGCTCTCCAGATGCCCTGAGCTGGAGTGGTATTAACAAGACCACAGCTATGTCTGATATGCCCAAACCAAACAAGAGGAGCTGAAAGGATGAAGTCCGCACACAGAAGGGGTCCCAAATCAAAGGAAAAGAGAGAGAGGAAAAAAGAAAGGTAGACAGAGATCCTGCCATTATTCCTCTAATCTCGTGTCAGATTGGGGCCAAAAGCGTAGAGAATGGACAGCAGGAACAGAAGATTGTGACCATTTCAGGGAGAATCAGGAGGTTCTGATTTGCCAAAAGATGGACTGGGTTATTGTTTCCCATGTCTGATTGATTTGGAGGCAGCGTTCACAGTATAAGCATGTCAAAATGCAGGCAGTTGGATGTTATTTATGGGCATTCATAAATCGTACTTCTGCTCCACCTCTGCACGTCTGTGGTATAGTACAACATGTGGACATGTTTAACATCAGGTTTCAACCACTCTGCATTAGAAAAATCCTATTGGACTATCACTTTAACTCAGGAACTGAAAGACCTGACATAATGCAGATGTATTAACTCTTACAGTGTCACAAAGATGGTGCAATTGATCAAATCTCACGCAGCGTGTGACCAGCCTTACTTGTGTATTTCCACCAGAACCAATGTGAAGCAGCATGACTGCATTGCATGTGCTTATGGCTTCTGTTATAGCACCACCAAAGGAAGATAAAGTACTGATCTGTTAGTTTAGTAAAAGTAGCAAGTACACATTAAATACATTGCAGAACCCATATAAAGCAAATCCCCCAACCAGGGTTGCATTAATAAAATTTTGGACAGGGTGGCCAGGCTGAGGCACAGATTCATAGAGGGGTGGCACATTTGAAACACATGTTAAAAATAACTTAAACCCCTAGTTCTATGAAATAACAAACCATATATTATTAAGAATCATGTAGTTTATTTTGTGTCAAAATGAGACACACATTGTGCTTCTTGGTTGTGATCCTTATTTACTCCCAGCAGGGGATGTCGCTGCAGCACAGTGCTGCACAAGTACTCCACAACAACATAGTCGGACAAATGAATGTGAATGCATGCATGATATAAAATAAAGCTAATTTGACAAATATCAATTATAAAGCACAGAAAAATTTTAGTTGTATTTAAGGCAACAATTTGTCACTGTTTTTCATTTTTCATTCATTAAGACTGAAAAGCATCACTTTCTAATTTGTAATTTGTAAAGCTTTGTAATTTTTAACTGAAAAATAGTTTACCCACATTCACTGATTATATATATATATATGTATATATACAGTATATATATATATATATATATATGGGTGTAGTGCTCACCTGTCTTACATCTCCATTTAAAATAATGAATTTGAGTGCACAAAAGATGCAATATGTGAATGGCCCCTAACAATGCTTGGTAACATCAGATTTGTACAGTTACTATACTATCTCCATATGTTTCCCTTTAGCCATTCTACAAGCATCTGCACTTTACTCTAGTTTGTAACTTTACTGCTCAGGCTGTATACACTTATGGTAAATGGTCTTATATTTGTACAGCGCCTTTCTATGCTTTACAGCACACTCAAAGCGCTTTCACATTATTCGGCCATTCACCCATTCGCACTCCCAAGCACTCACGCATTCACACACCGGTGACATCACCGGGAGCAACTGGGTGTACAGTGTCTTGCTCAAGGACACTTCGACATATTGACTGCACAAGCCGGGAATCGAACCGCTAATCCTCCGGTTAGGAAACGACCCGCTCTACCTTGTGAGCCACAGCCGCCCCGCTGTATGCTATGTATACATACACATCATGCCATTTGTCTCAGCCCAGTCTATTGGCCTCTGTGCCCTCTGAAAATGTATGAAATCGAAGGCCAAATGGCCTTGTGATTCAATTTATGGCCTGGCTCTGACCATCCAGTGGTTTCACTTTTCCATCATTAGTAATATTTATTATTTTGTTTATTAGCATTGATATTGCAACAAAAAAGCTCTTGTATCAGAATCTGCAGTTGTGCATCAGAATTGGATCGGAACTGAAAAAAAAAGTGAATCAGCCCATCACTCATGATTTAGATTATAAACAAAAAGATATAATGGAAAGAAAAGAAAAAGGAGAAACACATATCAAGCAAAATTATATGCAGTACTGTACATACAGTAAAGACAAAAACAAACATATTTGTCATATTGAAAAGCAGAATATGTCATACCATTCTCAACATAAGTAACCCTGATGTATGTAAGCTGTGGTGAAGAGCTAATTTTAGATCATTTAAATAAAGTTGGGTAGTTTAACTCAGGCACTACATCATATTCTAGAAACTGATTAAATGCCTAGTGTGTATTCTGACATAGTGGAGTTTAAGGAGAAAATTACTCCTTAACATGGCAACAGTGAAGTAAAGGACAAGTACCTCCAAACTGTAAATACACACCTGAGTTAATGTACTTTCCACCACTGAATTTCATGGGCGCAATCTAACTATGACCACCTGCAGTCAAATGTACTTTCCACCACTAAATTTCATGGGTGCAATCTAACTATGACCACCTGCAGTCAGCCTATATGGAAACCAAACACTTTTTGAAGTCTTACGATAAAAAAACATTCATTTTACTAAGTTTAGAATACACAAATACAGAAACTGATTACAAATCTATTTCTGTGCACAACAAACAACTAACCAAACTTATAAACATAGTGGCAACGAAGAATATCTATATATAAAGCTGAAATCGGATTGTGAAAACCTCTTTAAGGTGGCTGTAATACCATCAAAGCTCCAGTCATGCTTTATAACACAGTACTGGGACTTGCCTGCTGTTAAATTTTAGTATGTATAAACAGAGGCCAGTAGTGGACGTCTATCTGTCAGCAGAAACACATTTGCTGGAGCATCAAATGAGGGTCAGAGCTGAAGAGCAGGCCGCCTTATTTAATAATTAATCAATGTGCGGTTCAAGCCACACAATCTGATGAAAGTGCCATCTGTCAGGCAAAATTAAGTCCTTCTATCATTCCATTATTGTTGTTAGTTTAGACTCGTCTCTTTTTCAGCCCTCTGGCTCTCTCTCCCTTCCTCTCTCCTTCCTTCCATCCTTCTGGCTCTCACTTCCCTCTTTTTAACATGAGTTTGAGGTAATCGGTGTGTCAATTAAAAATGAGCGAGCATGTTGTTTTATTGTATGGGATGTCTGGATGAAACGTGCCTTGAAATCTGTTTATTTTGCCTTTGCCTTGCTCTTTCTTCTCCTTTCACTGGCTTGTATGCTGTGGGTCCCTCTTGTCTTATGTGGCTGTGAACAAAGGGACGATGATGGCTTGAAAGGAAATGACCAGCGCACACCTCGAGGGCATGTAGACAAATCCATTCAATCAAGACACCAACATATTTATTACACACAAAGACCAGGTGGGGGGTCTGGTATGAAGCTGAAGACAAACATCTTATGCTTCAGTGGTTATGGTAAGGGAAAACAAACTCCCATAGATATGGAATGAATTTCTTGACATTCTTCATAAACTTTACCCATAAAGAGAGATGTTAATTAATCACATTAGGTGAAAATTTGCCCAGGGTAGAGCATTATCCAAAGTATACTGTCACCTCAAGTCTTTAACTAATCAAGCATAGTGAATTATCTTAATGATAACACAATGGTGCTCTAATCATTGTACTGTTTGCAGATATTTCCCACAGGGGTTGGTGTAGACTCAGACAGAGAGTGTGAATATTGGACTTAAATTCATCAGGCGGCCAAAAAAGTGATACATCAGTGCTAATGTTGCTCCATAACTGCTCAGTGAGAGAAAGCATATTTGTTTAACAGGTCCATCATAATATATCAGTTTTGTGTTTACACCTGGTTCCAAAAGGTGTAAGAACAATTATGTTTGTGCTTCAGGCATCCAGTAAAACTTTATTACTTTTACTGGGGCAACAAAAATACCTGTCAATGTCTTTAGTAAGTGTGTAAAATAAAATTATAATTGATACAGCCAAAGCTACTGTGAAGGCCCAGGCTGTAAAGAGGAGCGCTCACCTTCCATCATCACCATCCATTAACATTAACACTTGCCTCTGAACTTTAAAGCCTTAATAAAATAAGTCTTTCATGGGCAGGTATATAAATCTGCAGCTTCGGAATTCCACACCTCTCCCCTTTTGTGTCTATGTGTGTGTGGGTTTGTATGTGAGTCTACACACACGTGTTCACAGTATTGTATGTCTACACATTTGTTTTTGTTGATACATAACTGGCCTTCTTCCCTCACAGCCCACATGGAGAGCTCTCATGCATATTTATCTCTAGCAACACAAGCAGAAGTGACAGGAACAATATGTATAACACTAACTTTGTTCTTCAAACCTGTACAGCAGTGTGTCTTCTGCATGAAGCCATGAAAAGTACCAGGCAGCTACTACTGAAGAATGAAATTAAAACTATAACTCGACACAGTGGTGCAGTGGCTCAAGCTTGGGCCAACCTGAGGCCTTACTGTGGAGTTTGTATGTTCACCCTTTGCATGTGCAGGATCTCCCCGGCTTCCTCCCACAGTCCAAAGTGCAAGTGTGAGTGTGCATGGTTGTCCTGTGACAGACTGGTGACCTGTCCAGGGAGTACCCCACCTCTCGTTGAGTGTCAGCTGGGATAGGCTCCAGAATAAGTGGTATGGATAGAGGGATATAGTTCTCCCCAAAACAACCACAGAAAGTGAAATATGTCTTTATCTGTCTACCACAAATTCACCAGCTATTTTAAATGGACGCTCTTGTGTCCACTGTTGCTTTTTTGTAGAAATACTGGCATCCATCTTAACAAATCACATGTTTAACAGTTTAATTTTAAGGTGTATATACAAATAAGTAGATAATACAGCTAATATCATTCTACAGTTATTGACATGTTACTGTAGGTTTAAATTTTCAGTGTTGCTTCACACATTGCATTATCTCTCTCCTTATATCAGTCTATAAAGAAACGGTGGTATGAAAATTCCCAGATGGCTTCATTATGGAGAGAGGGAATTTACATTTCAACTCATATACATACATTCTCATAAATTATATATTATCTCAACACTGGAAGAAACAGCTTCTGAAAGGTGACCAAATAGAAACTGCTTAAAAACACATCTCAGAAGACAGGGACCGAGTCTGTAATACTGACTTTATATATGAATTAATGCTCCTTGTTTCTGTATGCACATGAAATGTAATGTGTTTAGGAGTATTAAAAGTAGAGGTTGATGCAAAAAACAAAACAAACATAATTTACATGAACAATACAATACAGAGCAGAGCATACTGTATACTTTAAGTGTCCATTTAGAAGCGATGATCAGGAATCAAAAATATTCAGACATTTATTGATACACGATCACAACCTCAAATGTGTTTTTCATGATGGCTATGCTCTGTTTTCCTACAGGTTTGAAAGCCTTGCTGTCTGTGAGGTTATGAATGTGAAGGTGTGTGTGCGCCTGTTGAAGAAGGTGGACTGGTTAGGCCCCGGGCCCTTTGTTAAGTAGAGGGGACGGTAATTAGGATGGACTTCATCTGGGGCCAGTGATCTAATTCAGTGGTGCTGTTAACAGCCTCACTAAAGATCAAATGCAGTGCAAACAGATCAAAGCGAGCAGTGGACTGGTTTGAAAGGGGAAGCGCCAGCCTAAATTAATTAGAGCTTTTATTCTTCACAGTCAGGTGGCTGAGAGGAGACAGGTATGTGAACAGCATAAAGGCAACATCTGGTCAGTGTCCAGGGGTGCAGTGTCTATTAAGCTGTAACCGAGGGCAAAGAAAGAGAGAGAGTGCTTGCCTACACACCTGTCCTCCCTTGAATGGGGACACCTGCACCAACCCTTCACCTTTGTGGCATCCTTGGCTGAAAGGAATCTTCTGTTTTTTTATACCACTTGTGTGTTACCTTTGTACTTTTGACCTTTATTTGTTATCGGATTTGTGTCATGCTTATGAATTTGGTTTTATATTTCCTCTATTGTTTCTATCTTCTATTTTTTTTCCAATTTCTTTGAAAACTGTCAGTTTTCTCCCCCCCCAATTTTCTATCTATGGAATGTTGGATAGAACAATGGAAAACAGAAAATGTGCTAATCCCAGTACCTTTATTTCCATTCAAGGCTCAGGTTACTAGAGATGGCAGAGTATATTTGGAAGCAGCTACCTTTAATGATTTGTATAGCCTTGGAAACATATTTTGCGTGTCGTAAATCACTGACTGATGTTTGAAATATTAAGTATGTGTGGTACTGAATTATTGATTATGGAAGGAGCAGACTGATTTGAGTGAAACATTATCACCTTCTGTGATAGCTGGTGTCACATCTTGTTGCTAAACCTGAAAACATCTTCCATCGCTGTTTACTAGCAACACTCACCAAGAAAAATATTGTATTAGCTGCATACATACTTTTTATACTAGAGGTATAATTTCATTCTTTACTGAAAAAATGGCTGAATCTTTGTCTAAAACTGTCTTATCTTATGCAGATGTTGTGACAATTATTTTCCCTAACTGCCTCATTTAAAAAAGATCTAAAGAAATGACCAAGGATGTGTCACCTTCACGACCATGTGCAATTCCCAGTCAGTCTCTACCAACATGACACTGTTTGTCACTGTATAGATGAGCACAGCCAGGGAGTGTCTGTTTTTGTATTTTATGATGGTTTGATCCTGACAAAAGCAGCTGTAGGTGGAGATAAAGTGGACAATGCATGAGTCTTTAATGTAATATTGTATGTATGTTCACTAGCAGGAACCTGCCCTCACTAAGTATGAACCAAATAAATTAACTATAAGGATAGTGAATGCTTGTGCACTTGACCATTTTGGGGAAGGTTAATAGTCCAATCCACTCTCAGGCACTGGCAGATCCCCAACAGGGTTAGAATAATAGAGGAGAAAAAGATAAGAATAAAGAAAGTTAGTAGTGGTGGAGGTGGGGTAACAAAAAGCGGAAGCTGAACTATAAAGGTTGGAGTGGGATAAATAGTGTGAAAATGGAAGAGGCGTAGTTCGGGTCAGGTCCTGCTCCTGAAATTCAGATAATTATATAATCTCCATTTATGTTACTGTAGCTCATTTGTTAAATCACCTCTACTGTTTTCTCTTACATGACTGATAAAGGATTTAAAAAGCTGAAAAGGAATTGGTTAAGCCTTTAAATAATACAGAATCAACACTTCAGTGCTTTCAGTGCTTTTCAGTTGAGAACAGCTATTAGAAACCTCAGGACTTCATATACTTTAAATAAAATGACCTCTGAAACAATAAGTCTTAACACTGCTATAATTGATATTGCACAATAGCAGTGTATTAAATAAAAATATAAAAATGAAGCGATAATGTGAAAGGTGATAATAATCATAGCTCATGGTGATGAAACTACAGAGAATCATCACCTGAGTCTGCAGCTTCCCTGGATTTCATGGAGCTTTACAATGATTTCAGCTCATTGTTTAGCTGTGCAACCCACAACTTTAATGATGCCACATCAGTTGAGGTGTTTTTGGATAAAAGCTTTAAAGACTCATTGTACACAACCTGCTTAGCACCAAACAGCAGATAAACACACTAGTGAAACTTTGTGGCTTTACATACTATGTCACCTAACTTTCTCCTTTGCTCATATCATAATTACTAAGCTTGCTGGAGGTTGCCAAACTATAACATGCAACCAGTGTGTAAAATTCAGGGGGCCTTGGGGAGTGTCAGACCATCTGATTGACAGCTCAGACACCATGGAATTCTCAAAATGAGATTTCAGGGGTCTCAAAAACGTGCCAAATAATTTTCTACTAATCCACACAATAAGATTTATTGACATGTAACTTTATAAATGGTTTTACGGGGGCACCTGTGGCAGAGCAGCTGTTTCCTAATCGGAAGGTTGGTGATTCAGTTCCCAGTCTCACCAATCCACATGTCAAAGCGTCCTTGGGCAAGACACTGAACCCCCAGTTGCCCCTGGTGGCCTGACAGCTATTCCATCAGTAAGAAATTTCCCAAAGGTGAGTAGTAAAATTAATAAAGTGTAATGATACTAATAAAATGAAGCATGTTGAGGGATATTTGTTAAAGCTGCCAGGTGTGCAAAATATCGCAGTGCTGCAATTTGATTTTAAATTTAGCGGTGTATTTAGCAACACTGATGATGTAAATGAGCACAGCAGCAGCTGAGTTAATTTGAATACATCTCCGCTTTGGATCTGCTGCCTGAAGGCTGCTGCACACGTGTGGGCCGAGAAGAAGTGTTGAAGAAAGTTTACAGCAACTGAACATTAATATGGTTGAAGAAATGAACAAACACATTTCGAAACTTCAGTCATGTTGTCTCCTGCCAGTCAAATCATCTTTTATTTCCTTCAGTAACTGAGGCATGGCTTGACCTGAAAGCCTGCAAAAATCCTTCCCGTTCTCCTCTGGCGAGTGATGCGATTTACAAACATCCTCTCTCTCCTCAAACATGTTCTTAACTCCAAAGAGGTCTCAAATGATTAAGAGCTGCCATGCTGACAGCAGGGCCACAAATTATACACCTGCTTTCTTCTGACATTAAATTTCAGCCGCAGTTCCCTCTGTTACAGTGGTGGCAACTTTCCATTCTCTTCATTTTGATTTTTGTGTCCTTGAATGAGAATGCCTTATAATACATATTGCATCAGACGTGCAACATGCAAATTCTTGTGGTGCCGCTTTTCTGCTTTTTCTTCGGTGCAAAATCTCCTTGCAACTCCTTAGTAAATATGAACACACACACACACACACACACACACACACACAATTTGACTGTTTAGCACCAACAAATTAGTCACAAATTCTTAGTAATTATCTCATAATGTATTAACTGTATTTATGGTGTGATCTAGTAACTGACTACAGCCTGGGGGAGCAGACAGGTTGTTAAAAAGATGATAGGCCATGAGTGCAAAATGGGGGTTGATGTAATGTAGAAATTCATGTTTACAGTAGATGTATACATGGTTGTGAGAAAATGTGGGCTTTTTTGCATGCTTGTACTTTATGTGTGCATAACACTCATGCAGATTTTCTTTTACAAAAAGAAAAGCATGTAAATTAAAAAGTAACGATATAAAAAAGGGGGAAAAGACAGAAGAGGCTTAATACTTATATACAGTAAGTACCTCTGTTTCTAAAGGTTGAAATGTTGAAGACAGGTCTCATCTCAAAGCTTGGCACGCTGCTCTTGAACATTTCCCACTGATGTCACATTTGATTAGTTCCCATAGATGATGTCAGTGTTTACTCTCTGTTTACTCGGCTTCTGCCTGAGAGATATCACACCAGGCCACCACGTGGACTCGAGCCTGATGAGTAGATTCCGTAGTCGCAGAGCCAGGGCCTCCTTTAAGGCTAATCTGTTTGGCTGTGGAAAACAATGACGACGTCATTGGTAATTTGGCCCCTTGTGTGAAGAATGGCAAGGGGGTCTGACTTTCATCTCTGAATTCCTTTCTCAAACCCTTTCACCACAAATATCTGACTCTGTTTGTACAAAATTCCCAGAGATTCCCTTTTAGGATTACTGAAATACTGTGAACAGCTGCAAGAATTCCCACCCTATGTCCTTTCTTCTTGTTCAAAACAAACTTCTGTTTTCTTGAAAGCTCCATATTGCAACAAGATGACAAACAGCCTATATGAAGTGGCAAATAGCTGCCATGCATTATGGGGGCTGTACAGACTAAGCTTAATGCTAAGTGGAATCAAAGGGCTGTCAGGAGGTAATTACATGTCAATTACTTGCCAGCCTTACACTCACCACGTTTATTTGGGATTCAGCCAGACCTGCTTCAGCTTATCCAGCAGAAATGACTTTATTGCTTCTCCTCTTATATAGGTAAGAGGACAAGATAATTAGAACCAATAGAGTTGTGCTACAAATACTACCCAGAAACTCCTGATGTTATTTATTCATTTTATAGCTATCATCTCCCTCCTGCATCGGTGGGAACTCCTCAAACACGCTGATCTGACATCAGCCTCCTTCTGTCACTAACGTCAACCTTTGCATGATGAACTATTAAGCCACAGACACAAATGAACTGTGTAACTAACATCCCCTGGAGTCAGCTGGATGTAGTAATAGATGAATGGGAGGAGACTCCTGACTACTTCCAATCTGTCTGAATGAATTATAATTAGACTGAAGAAAGTCAGTACGTCTTCATTACCTGCATAAAATTTGACTTCTCCGCTCTGATAACACAGTAAAATGTTTCCTAATCATCGGTCTTTATGCAGCACTGCACTCGGAGGACAAACAGATTGTGCTGAATAATTTACGGCATTGATTAACAGCTGCCTAGTCTGGGAATCTGATAAACGACTAGATAGCATGAGTGGCGTGTGGAGGAACCAAGCTAATTAACAACTAATTAGGCATTCACACACCAAATGGGATAAGGGCTGTGGTAGGTTGGAGGAGTTGGACTGTAGCTCCGTGGCTCCTGCAACCAGCAGCACAAAGTCTAGAGCAGGGGTGGAAGGTTTGCGAGGGGCAGGATAATCATAGCTCCATAGCCCTGTGAACAACTTCAAAGTGGAGTGAGCAACATGCAGGGTGCATATCAAGTGAAGGATGCAGAATGGGAGGGTGCTGTAGAGACCAAAGAGGAGAGAGAGTTGTGTCTGTTTTCTAGCAAGTGCACTTTAATAAGCAGTTGGCCTGTTGCAGAGGAAGTGTTTGCCATGCATAAATAGTGGCTGTTCTTGTTAAACTAGCTTGTACTGAAGGAAGGGTGATGCACTGCAGTGTGGGACGGAGTTTGTTTTCCCTTTCTACCCCCCTTGTTTTTTACTCTTCTGTCTCACTTTCCCTTCTGTTTCTGTTTAAGGTTTTTATTTCTCCATGCAAATGAGAGAAGCCACATTGATTTGGCCTCCAGTTTCATGTTGCTATGGCAACAACATAAAAACTACAAAGTGCTTAAAGCGCAGCACTTTTATCCCTGTGTCCCTCTGATCATCACAGGAAATTAGCATACCGGGAAACAGGAGAGCTCACAGAGGAAAGCAATTGTGCATTTGGAAGGCCATGCTGGCTGCCTGAACAAAAATGGGGGGTTTTTGGGGGGTTACTTGGCAAATGAGTGGGAAAAAACACATTGAAAAAAGGAAATAATAATGAGGAGAATATAGACCAGCAGAGGAAAAAATTCATTCTCGTTTGTCTGGAGAAGGTTTCATGGCATCACATTATCACTGTTTTTATCATTGTCATCCTGTCAACATACATATACATGTGCACAGAAACACACACACTAGATCCATATTCTTTCCCCACCTCTCCCTCCTTCATGCAAACATAAAAAACAAACAACATAGGTGCACATTTTCCCTCATTTCATCATCAGCAGAGCGCTGCAGGAGCAAAGCAGCATGTTTCCTGCTGGTGATGTAAATGAGAGTGTGCGTGGTGCCTAAAGAGTGTATGCATGTGTGAGAAAAAGAGAGAATAGAGGGGTGGACACTAGGGCCAGAGCACCAAAGGAGATTTGAAGGCCAACATCAAACATCGCATCAGCTCATTAATGCATGTAGGGGTGACCTGGACCCAGCATGGAACAATCCAAACACATCAAAACCGCCTTCCAAAGCCCTCATCTTGACCGTCATCACACCAAGCCATAGGAAGGCTGTGAAATCTGCCCACCAGCCCCATAGATTTGAATTGTTGCCTTGTTTATTATGTCTCACTGGGCCACAGAGATAGACAAAGGCTGCAGATTGAGTTTGGAAGGCATGGCACGGGGCTGACAAAATTAGATTCACACCAATGCCAGTGTGTAATGGATGTACTTTCACCATGCACAACAATAAGCCCAGACTACTTTTCTGAAAAGAAAGGAGACAAAAAAAGCCTTCTCTCACTCTGGTATCTGAACCATTACATTGGTCAGATATCAATATTGTTTTCCAATTTTGCCTGCTGCATGAGGTGGTTAGGTACAGATGAAAAACATTATGCTTCAAACTGCCTCACTCACTGAATCTGTCTGCCTGAAGGCTACCCAGCATGCAATTCCGAAACTAAGAGGCCTCTGTTTGATTTCCACACAGCGTGACCTTTTTTGATTGGGTGAGATTGGTTGGCATGGAAATCAATACTATGTTGTGCATTTGATGCAGCCTTATCTCGTCTCCACACTGTCTGCAGGTAGAGGCAAGGGAGGTGTGTTTGTGTGTGTGTGTCTGCGGGTATATGTGTGCTTAACACTAACGCACTATCACAGCGTGTGGAACATAACAATAGTTCCTCATCATGAAGTAAATTACTTTTGTTTGCCAGAAAGAAAAAACACATTTGAAGTGAGATTGAGCAAACTAAAAAAAGAGTTTGTTTTGACTTTGTGATTCTGGACACATGTTCAGATATTACAATGAAACTATACCAGCTTTCTAAGTGGGAATTCAGTGGACTGGTTCCACACCTCCAAATCATCCTGCACATATGACGGGTCTGATGTGCCCATTTGATGACTAGACTTTTGTTGGTGGAAAAACAATAGACAGTTAAATAGGTAGAATTAAACATGGAAACATTATTTCCATTAAAAATAGCTAAAGTGGCTTCATGAGGCTTTCACATTTTTGTCACTTTATTGTATTATAAATTCAATTTGAAATAAAAAATGCTATTCGCCCATTAGTTTACATTCAATAACCCATAATGACAAAGTAAAAACATGTTTTTAGACATTTTTGCAAATTAAAAATCAGAAACTGAAACCTTTCATTTACTGTATTCATAGCTTTTGCTGTGACACTTTAGAACTCGATTGTCCACCTGTGGCAAACTGAATTGATTGGATGTAGTTGAGCCCTTTCATGCATCGTGTCCACATTTGTGAACAGTTAATTTAACTCCATTTTGGCTTAGATTATAATGAAATAGTTCTCTAAACCACTTGGGGGGCAGCATCAGTAGACCCTTAACAATATCATATCAATAGTTACTGTCTTGTATTCCAAAAATTAAACCCTCAATCCAAGATAGCCGATGGTGGTAGCCATGTGCAAAATGCTTCAGGCATATCTGTGAAAACCTTTTATATAAAGAGGTCAACTTAGGTAAACAAAAAATATATATACAGTATATATTAGCATGCACAAGGAATTGGGATGAACATTTCTGTGTTTTGTAAACCAAAATTTAGGGTAAAACACAATCGTTATAGCTCAAAAACCAACTGTCCACATATGTGGACGTCATGAAACAGAGGACTCGGATCACATTACAAGTCTTTCTTCTGTAACCTGCTATTATATTTATTGTATTTATTCAAAGATGATTTAAATTACCTTACTTTATTAAATTAAATAGACAAAAATATACTCAGTAATAATCATAAGGAATAACACAGTAGTGCATTAAATTCTATTTTTACACACACATACAGAAACAAATTGTGTTTTGCTTTCCAAACAGGGCCAGAGTAGGCCAGAGATTCACTGCAGAATATCCCAGAGGGAAGTGGAAGTGACATCAGCGACAGCAGTGATGAGGATTATAAGGCAGCCGAGTCCAGCTCTGAAACATTATTGTAAGGTTTCTGCATACATCTAATCCCAGTTGTTAATATCACTGTGAGTTTTTCCTCTCTGTTCTCTAAATGTTTAGTTATTTTTAAAAAATAATTTAACTTATGTAAATAACATAGTATAACCTAAAAACAGTCATCATATTCCTCATTATCAGCTGTGACTGTAGGCCCCTTTTTACTCCTTTGTTGTATGGTGTCCACATACAGTACACAGACAGTTACATAACTTTTAAATAAAACAGAATTTAAACAAAATGTATAATTTTGAAAAATTAAAACAATCTTTAAAAAAATCGGGATCGGGAACCCACAAACATCTAGAGCTTGTGGAGAAGAGTGTTTGTTGAAGGCTGCTAAAAATTTGAAATATTGAATAAACAACATTATATACCTTTTCCAAAAACCATCATTCTTATCTAAGTGTATGAAGTACTGTAAGCCACACACACTTGAGAAAGTGTTCTGAAGCTTTATTTTTAAGCATAGTTACAAATGTCTTGGATGAGGTCTTTATACTTCTGGATCATAAAATAGAATAGAAACCATGTATTCATGTATAAATCCTTAGAGCAGCCACTTCATCTGCTGACTTACAGTATACTGAGTTCAAAACACACAAAGCATAAACAACAAATCTTTCTTTACCTTGGAAAGTGAGTACTTCTTTCATGTGAAGACAAATATAACTTCATGGTATTGTATCTTTCCTTTGTGTTAGGATGCAATACAAACATTAAAAACATCTCACAACACACAGTAAGTTACATAACGTAGGCTCTATAAACCTCTCATCTGTACTTTGAGCTCTGATGGCTGAGCTGAGGAGCATGTGACAGAAAAGCTGATCTAGTAGGACTAGGTCCTGGTTGGTTGTTCTCTCTTGAAGTTCTTTTTTTACAGCCACTTACATGATCCAAGTCAAGACAATGACATCAGGTTAGTCCCACCACGGACAAAACCAAAAGACTCAGGAGGAAACTAAATGTCACTGGAGGTCCCCACTGAGTGAATCCAAAATTCAAAGTCATAAAGACAAAACTTTATAGTTTTTTTTGTTGGTATATGTGCTTGTCAAGTGAGTCTCAGCCCAATGACAAACTTCCCTTGTATTCAGACTGTGCCTTTGAGTGCGGTGAGGATGCAGAATCATGCTAGTATGTCTCATAGTCACTATGTCTATTTTTTTTCCTCAGGGACATCAGCTGAAACCCAATTTAATCAAAAGCAAACTACAATGTTTAGGAAGATTTTTCAAAGGAATTTCTTGAAAGGAATTTAGCAGCAGATAGGTTCACATTCATTGTTGCAGTTCAAAGCTCAACTATAATTTTCATATAGTTATTTGACAGCATGATATACTGTATATGAGTTTAGACAAGCTTTTATGAACATTCTTGTGCAAATCACTATCACAATAATTTACTAAAAATGTTTATCTACATAACAAAACATGATGCATAAGGACAAACACCTGAGTCCTGCCTATGGGGGTACTTTAACAACCTCAGCATTCTTTTGTACATACAGTATCAACAGCCACAGCAACCAGCTGTTTTTCACTGTGTACCTCCAAAAGATGCATCTGAAACCATTTAAATCAAAAGCAGTCACAGTTTCCACAGTGCATTATAGGCATTCCAGCATAGCCTTTCACTCCATGCTGCGTAGCCTCGCTCAGCAGGGGGGCACACTATAAAGTGGGCAAACAGCAACACAAAAATGCGGCCCACTGCGCATTCCCCTCTGGACCACTAAAGGAGGGAGAGGCAGAAGGGGGGGAGCTGAAGAACTTCTGAGTATCTTTGCTTTGGTCTCTCAGGTTAAAACCTTCTCCCTGCCTCAGATAAGAACCTTTCTTCTCCTTTGAATGCTCTGTCTCCTGGCCAGATCAGGGGGAAGAGAGAGAAAAAAGAGGAGAGCTGTCTTTCTGGCACACCCCTGTGGTGGGTGATCCTACAGAAAGGAGACAGGAAGGGAGAACAATGGGCAATGGTAGCCTGTGGGGATGAGCTTCATTCACAGCACAGTGTACTGGGCATTAAAACATTTAAAGGGATTGTAAAGCTCCATTAAAGAATATTTTTTTAAGAGTAACACTGAATTAAATGATTCTCTGTGGTGTCAAATGTTATTCTTCCTGTCAAGCTCATGATGTTGGCACACAAGACTGCAGCACTAAACCAAGCCAAGTCCAACCCCCCAAACCAGAGCTAAACAGTACACAAATGCGGGGCTTATTATGATCTATCCATTTTGTAATAATACGTATGTAATGGCAAGTTTGCTGTTTTCTTGCCTTTGATTCTTTGTTGATAAAATTGACAAGATGTGATCCCAGACTTCATCCCCCTCCCATGACCCATCAGAGTTTCTCTCTCCTCTTTCACACATTTCAGTTCTCATATGAAATCTTGTACACGTCCCTTAGATTTTATTCCATCAGTACTACTTAAGGAAGTCCTGGACACTACCTAATTTAGATCCACCTGTGCCAAATGATTATCTATCTATGTCAAAGCTTTATTTTTTTATCCAAAATTCTTGAAAAATGTGTTCTGTCTCAACTGACCTCCTACATGGGCAAATTTAGTATGGATACATTTCAGACCATAGCGCAGAGTCAGCTCTCTTGAGGATGTCAAATGACTTGTTTCTGTTTCTCGATTCAGGTAATCACACTATTTAAATTCTTTTAGATCTGTCTGTTGCCTTTGACACAGTCAGTCATCCTTTTAGAATACTTACGTATGTTGTTAACATTCAGGGACTGGCCCTTCCATGGTTTACCTCCTGCCTCCAGGGCAAATCAGCCTCAGTTAACATCAGTCTGTCCTCCTCTAGCCCCATCTCCTGTGGAGTACCACAAGTCTCCATATTTTATTTTTGATAACACTTTACATTAAGGGTACACATCATATGCTTAAGTAATGTTTAACTAATACATAACATGAATACCTGAACCTAGAATGCAGACATTTAGTGGCACATCAATTAACTGTATGAAGTAAATGTGAATTAACAAAGTTACAGTGATGTTGACTAATGTATAATGTCCCTGAAATAAAACTTTAATAAAAATAATTGATGATCTTTTAAGTCTGAACTAATCACAGAAAGCCACTGTCACTTGATTATTTGTGAATGTGAATATCAGGAACTCATGATACAACTTGCACTAATTGATGCATTAAATCATCATGCACCATGATTTAGTTAAACATTACTTATGTATATGATTTGTACCCTTAATGTAAAGTGTTACCAACAAAGGCTCATTCCCAAATTATCATTTGTAAAAGGTGCTTGACATCCAGTGTATCATGAAGACAGTTTGTTACAAATAAACACTTTGACCTTTGACCTATGGTTATATACATTTAAGCACAGATTAAAAATAGTTAAAGCATTGACCAGAACTGGTTTGAAACTGACATGTGCCAGGCATTCAGCAGCTAGGATTTTTCCATAGCCATGGTGTAAATAAAAGGTAAAGTCACAGAACGGGTCTCATTAATTTCCAGTGAAATTTCAATTTCTGTCTCTAACAAATCTGGAGGATTTTGATCCATGTTTCATCAAGCAGGTCATTAGCCTTCCAGCTGGAGCTGGCAGGTTCAAACCACCATGGTCTTCTTTTAATGAGGAGAACCAGAAGATACGATAATAAAGCACACTCAAAGCTTTTAAAACCATTTCTTCTTTTGCATCAGATTTTGTTTTCTGTGAATATTTTGCTAAAGCCCTACATGATGACCGCAGCACAGGAGAAATGTCAATAAAAAAAATAACCTCAATGAACTACGTCTACTCCCCACTGCATCTTCTATCGTCACTAAAATCTAATTAAATCTTCATAAAATTATTTGAAAATCAGATATAACTGGCATGATGAGACCAGTGTTTCTCCTTCATGTGGCTGACAGACACTGAAGGGCCACGCCAACACCACCAGTGTGCACTTTATACTATATGTCATGGAAGAAGCTCTTGGCAAATGCATAGCAATGACATCATGTACAGTACAAGTGTTTTCATTTTGGCCGGCCTTACCATGACTGTGCAACTTACTGAATACAGTGCTGATTATGGATGTCCCGATCACATTTTTCTTTTGGCCCTGATCCTGATCCAAATCCTTTAATACCGGGCATTGCCGATACGGAGTCTGACACTTATTTGTATTTACTTACTGTCTTAGCTCTTGGGCCATATACAGCCTGTAAATTTTTTTAGGGGGACCATGTTCAACCTACATTTAGAACATTTGTGCCTTTATTTGGTTCACTTTTAAAGGTGTGAAGAAACAGATTTATCTGACAACTGAGCACCTCTTAGTTTGAAGGAGTTTGACTGACTGAAAAGTCTTAATGAGATGTTAATTTGCTAGTGGAAATCTTGAGAAAACAACTTGACTAAACACATAATAGAAAGACAAAACAGTAAACTGGTCCATCATTGGATTAAATGATCAAAGTGTTCACTGTTCAGTACGGCACACCGAGTAACTGTAAGGGTTGACCTTTAAACATTATGTCATAGTCATGGAGACTCCTTGATTCTGATACTTATGTTATAATCACTGCTAAGTTGCCATGGATATCATATGAACAGTAAATATCTTCTCTGTTACTGGAGCACTGTGTATTTACCTCTGCAGTGAAGATATAAAGAGGTATGTTATCTGAGAAAATAAATGCAAGCACACACTCTGAGGGGTCATCTTGCCTTAGCCCCCAAACAACTATATTACCTCTCTCCAGGCCCTTCAGCCAAGTTTAGGCCACCAAATGACTCCAGTTGTTGCCTTCCCCAGGGCAAAGGCATACTGTCCTCACTTGGTGGCCTGCAGTCATCTCATCTTTCATAGAGCACAAGAGGCAGGAAGTATCCACAGGGATCAACAGATGCAGGGAAAGGCCATAAAACGGCTTCCTCCTGAGCCTGAGCCGGCCATGTGGCTTTTGCGACTGTAAAACTTGGAGCTGAAAAACAACATACAACACTGGTCACAATATCATGCTCTCTGGCACTGTCAGGTTGTACCTCAGTGATATTTTTTTTGGAGAAAATCAGTGTTAGTTGATATGGACACTGTGAAAATATGATAGTACGGAGCAGTCTGTTAATGGTGCAACTCCCAAATCCAAGCAAATGAGTCACTGTCAGGGGTTTTGATAGCATGCTTAGAAAACTTAGATTGCTTATTCAGAAAGAGAAAACTTTTTCTTTTTGTACAGCAGCACAGCCGGAGAAATGACTGTGGAGCATGGATGATAGAGAGACCAAAACTTGCTGAATGCCAGAGAAAATAAATAAAGCTAATAGTTTGATGGATAATGTGAGCAATTGTAGGGGTGTGCATAATCAGGGATTTGGAGGCTGCTCACTCTGCTGCTCATCTTCTGACTACAAACCCAGACCCGGTCACCCCTCCACCCCGTCCCTCTCTCTCTCTTTCTCTCTCCAGCCGGCGATAATCTGTTCCAGTACACTTGCCATGAAATGAGCGATGCAGGACTCGTAATGCAGTGGACAGGCAAAGCCTAACAGATAACATAAGCCCCCTCCACTGGCCCCCCTTCCAAACCATCTGCTCCCCACACCCCCGCCTTGCCATTACAAACCCTCATCCCCTTTCAGTGGTAAATCGAGGCCCCTCAGCTGTAAACAAGAGGAAGAAAATTTGGTTCATTACAAGGGAAGTTGTTGTCTATCCCCGACTCTTCATCTGATATATAATGATACTTGTGGTGAGCTGTCTCGTCATTTTATGTTCGCATCATATTTCATCTTGGCCCTCATGACCTTCGCTGTCAGCCATACAGTGAGAGGCGGTTCTTGTGGGTTTTGTTCTCCTCTCCTGCTTATAGTTGTGATTGTTGTTTGGCTAATGTATGCATGCATATACAGTATGCACATGGGCCTTGAAGCCTTGCAGAGCTGATAGTGGTATTCACTGGTCCTACAGGATAGAAGAAAGAAGCCTGTTTTGATGGCGTTGAATATATTTTGTATTATTTTTTTATTTTCCTCTTCTCTGCTGTAACTGTCTCCCTTTTAGTCCTTTTTCTTTCCTTTAGCTCCTTTGATCTGGCTTTGGTTTGAATATTATTCCATCCAGATTAATCTCACTCCACACACACTTAAATAAAGGTATTTTTCACAAATTCCATATGTCCATATGCTATACTTTAAACTACATACATTTCACTCCCACTTACTAGGAGAAACAATCCTACCTCAAACAGGAAAAGCTATATTTGAAAGAAAAAATGCTTTTTTATTTCTCTACAGTAGAATGTGTGGCCCTAGCTAAAATAAAAGCGGTAGAGCTTTTTAATACAATGCAGAACCATTTATTGTGACACTATAATATGATGCAGGATGATGATAAAAACACCTTCCCGGTGCTTGTTAAATATGTTGTTCTTAAAGTATACACTCCTCCAGACAAAGGAATACAAGCCCTGCAGCATTTCTTTCAGAATCTGTGTAATTGCAGATAAAAACATTGCAAGCAATATATTAATCTCTGTGAGTGACAATTTCATTCTCCTGTAGGTGGGGACCTCCCTGGCAGCATGTTTGACAGCAAACAGCAAACAGCCCCAGCTATGACTGATAGTGTCCCGGCCCCTGTCTTCCCAAGTGCCTTGTGGTTTTGAAGGCTCAAAATATCTGCCACGAAGAGGGGCCCTCCCATCTTGTCTGAACCAAACATTGTCCGGTTGGCTCCTGCTCCCATGCTCCTCACTCTCTGGAATGCTGGCATGTTGAGGATAACAGGGCTTCCTAAGATCCAGCCGGGAGCTCTCTAATTTGGGCACCCGCTCCTGCCACTTCCCCTGACCAGAAACCATTTTAAATTGATGGCCATGTAGAAGCTGGCATTCCCCTTTTCCTCCGTTTCTAATGGTCTAGTCACTTCTGTGGCTCTTTCTCTTTGATTTCTCATTCTACCTCTATCTTGGCTGAAACTAGAAAGCAAATTTATTTCCACTCTGTGTTATAGTCCATCATATTAAATTGTGGGATTTAACGTAAAAACAACCTAACCACCACCACCATCAACGCCACTTCAGGAACACACAGCCACCTTCAGTGACAGACAGAGCACAGCAGCAGAGATGTGTTAGTGCACACCCAGCTGGGTGTGTGAGCATGAGCAGGTTGCTCCTGCCAATGAGCACCGAGAGAGTGACAGACCACCCACCTTCTTGGGCTCTTCTTATGGATGTCAGTTTGACATCAGTGGGTGGACTGCTAATGGGATTTCACTATCACCACCTCAGTGTAGCCACCATGTCAGCTCTCCCACCTCCGTAGCGCTACACACAATCAAGCAAGGTAAAGCTGCTCGGCTTGGATTGTTGAGCATGAGATGTTCAGCATAATGTACAGCAGTTTTCAAAACAGACACAGGTGACTCACAGGCAGTGGAGGTGCTGGGTGCCCATAAACCAACCAGTGAGTGAATCGTCAAGGTCACTTTATCGTGCAAAAGCCTGTATGACAGCACAGGGCAGTAACCACATTATGGAAATATGTGTCCATAACCTACTTATTTTAGTAACGAGTAGTGTCTACAATTCATAATTCAATAATTACTTTACAGTTACAAATATTAACTGATCAGTGACTTGGCAATTTGCTGTCATACCAGTGTGAATTTGCTCAAGGAGCATGTATGAATTCCTTCTCTGTGCTATCAGAGGACAGACTGCAGCAGGGCACATCAGCTTGACACAGGATTTGTTGGTGTGCACAAGTGGTTAACCTCTGCCAAAAAGTGAGGAATGCTGGGTCACCCGCAGGTAACCCAGATGCTGTCTTATTTTCATTGTCATCTCAGCTGCTACCAATCTGGTTAGTGTCGGGGGAAGACTTAGAGCTGTATTAAAGCATTTTTGATGGTGGGCTGTGAAGCAAAGCAAAATATATACTGTACTTAGAAAAATATTGTTGTTGCCTTTTCAATCATTGGTGTGATGAGTAATTGATTATAAATAACTTGCTCTACACTGTTCTTTGGTAACCCTGTTTAAGATTATTTCTAACATTATCATCTTTATCAAACTGCGGTTTAGTTGGACATCCTGGAAACTTGAGCACCGCAAGTTTGTTTGATGTCTGTTTAAGATCCTGTTGACTGCTACATAGCGGCAACGACCTCATGCTTCCTCTTCAGTTTACAAGCTAACAATACAAAAATACAAATTTACTCCACTTGTCACAATACACTAACAGGACAACACACCATGATACAAATCTACTGTTAATAAAACAATGACATTAGACATTTATTTAAAACAATACAGATGCAAAGATAACGAAAAATAGGGTTCAACTAAATCTACCTCATACTAACACACCTAAGTATCATAATATAACAAAACACCCAGGAAATCTTTTATACTAACCATATATTAATTAATATCCAACATTTTTACTTAATAATTATTTTTGTTTTAATATGATTTAAGACTGAATTAATTTCTTGCATTGCTCAATATATTACTGTGTGTCAAACTGATGTGGTTTTGGGTTTTGATAAAGTGAAACCAACTCCAGCAGCATGTCTTGTACTGAGGAATAATTTTCTTAGTTAATAAACCTACAGGTTGACTGCTGGTATTATCATGCGCACCAATAGTGAAACACATCAGTGTATAGGTCTCATAGACACATCCACTAAACCCACAGGGCGAAGTGTCTGCACTGAGTGAGCCTGAAAGAAGTCAGCATCTCGTCACTATTCTTTCACCTGCGGTGATATAACAGCACTGCACTTTTGTTTTTCACATTGTGCCTCACTTTGTGCTGTTCACTTTTCAGCCCTTTATGACACTCTGTCTTTCAAAGTTTACAACTATTGTCTGAAAGTTCACAGTCTGAGTTCGGTGGCAGTGTTCACCCCCTTTTTTCCTTTTTTCCTTGTGTGTTGCTCCACATCAGAGATCCAGAGAGGGGCCTTTTGTGTCTGACTTTGCCCCAAAGGCAGTCGTCTTGCAAGGCAGATTAATAATTACAGAGTACACAACAGTGGGGAAAACAATTTCAACATCTTTGATGTCAAACATGAGAGAAACCAAAATTACAAAGAAAAGAGGATGACGAGGAAAGGTCTTGAAAGATGGTCTTTCTTTCTGTCTCCGTGTTTGTTGGCAGTATTTCCTGTTATTGTTACTTTCTACTGTTTCACAGCATTGAAAACATAAAGGAGGACTTAAAAGAAACAGGGGTCTGCCATTGAAGGGACACTTCTGAGAGGTGACACGACAGCTACTCTTTGTGACAAGGTTACAGAAGATGAAAAGGAGCTATATATAATGTTTCATAGGATCTGGTCCATCTGTTTATATCTTTGAGTGCATCAGTAAGCTCATGTGATGTTTGTTTTGTGTAGCATTAGGATAGAAGAGAAACCATGGCCAAATATAGCAGGACAGAGCTGTTGCAGCTCTGAGTTATGATTATGGGCAGTAATTGAAAGGTTGAGGGCGCACTTTCCTTGACTTCACTATGAAACTCCCTATAACTGCAAAGGCTATGGATCACTGGAATGAGAATTTACAGTCTGTACTGTCTTGTACTTTACTAAACCAATACTTTTTTCCTCTCACATAATACAGAGTGATTGGCCTCCGGGTGTAGCTGAAGTTTGTTTTGGGATTATCAGTACTCTCTACCTAGCGCATAGTGTTATGGTTTGTCCAACCCTCACCAGGAGGGTGAGGGAGAACTGAGGTTGGACTCAAGATTGCCGACCCAGGTGCTAGTAAAAAAGGTGGTTTAATGGGAAAAATACAAAGTAACAAAAAAACACGTAGCACAGTCCATGTACATATAACAGCAAAGTAGGGTAGAAATGGTGGAGGAGACCAGGATGACCAGGGGAAAAGACAGGCCAACAGCAAAAAACAGGAGAGTCGGAGGAACAGGACGGGCAGGTGAATAAACAAGCTAACCAGGAGGGATGGTCAACAAAAAAGGAAATCCACAGCACAGGAACTGTCAGTGTGGATATCAAAATTTACTTCTAGCTAGCCTACTGGAAAAAACATAAAAAGCTCCACAGCACAGGAACTGTCAGCATGGACGTCTAGAGACGAATAACACAAAACAACATAACCAATGTACATAATGCGATCCACAGCACAGGAACTGTCAGCGTGGAAAACAATATGACGTATAATACATACCACGAATATAGGGCGGTTACGGCGTTTGCAAGCTAGGTATGTTAAGTAAGTTAAATAAGGTAATGCTCCAGCAATGATGGAGCATCTGCCAGAGGTATAAATAAGGAGGCAGGTAATCATCGGGATGCACCCCAGCTGTGCGCACCGACAAACGAGTCGTTAATTACCGAATGCAACACAGCTGAGGTGCAGATCCCGCCCGCAGGTTGAGAGAACAGAGGAGAGAAAGGTAGAAGAGAGGCAGGTCGCGCCGAGCGGACCTGACACCTAGTCTACAACTGCATTACTTGAAAAAGACAGCAACAACAAAATAAATTAATGTTACTTCTGTGTGTTGGCTGTCAGGCAGTGTCAAGAAGCAAGTAGCATGAATGTTATCTCAGCAGCTCAATGAATGTCAGCCTGCCAATAATACTCATACACTCTTAAACAGTTTAAATTAAAACAGAAGGTTATAAGCTTCATAAAAGTATGATTTACTGCAGGACTCTTGCTTTTGACTACAGTCAAGTATACATGAGGAACTGTGCAAATTTGAGCCCAATTCAGACAATGTCGGGTGGTGGATTGATCTTCATATTACATGTTCTGGTCAGGGGTCACAATCCTGCCCACAGTCAGTCTGTGTTTTTCATTTACCTGTCCTTGTGATGATAATTTTGTTTGTCCCTCCATAAGATAAGTCCTGGCCATGGTGACATTGACTGAATACTGTTATGGTTTAGTCCCCCTCACCAGGAGGGTGAGGGAGAACTGGGGTTGGACTCAAGATAGCTGACCCAGGTGCTAGTACAAAAAGGGAGGTTTGTTGGAATGAAAACAACAAAGTGACAACATAACAAGGTCCATACATACATACAACCAGGGAAGGGCTGTGATGACTAAGGAGATCAGGACGAACAGGTAAACACACAAACTAACGACAGGAACTAGGATAGCAGGAGGATGTAACTTTTTACAAAACTTTCCACACCCAGCAACGTAAACAATGCAATCCACAGCACAGAGACTGTCAGCGTGGAAGACAAAGTACGTTTTTCTGTATTGCTAACCGCATAATTAGCAAAGAATGTTTGTTGGCCTCTGCAGCACTAATATGCCCGGAGTAAAGAAGGAAGAACAAAAGCAACAAACAACAACAAACAATCAAACACTGGTCAAGTTGATGTGGCCGGTGACTGCTCATCAGAAACATAGAGCTCCAAAGCCAGGGCAACCTGCAGAAAGGTACAGGGAGAGAGAGAGGACACACTATGGGAGAGAGGAGACACAAAGTTAGTGATGTGTAAAGGTGGCATATAGAAGCATGGAGAGAGAGGAGAGGAGAGGAGAGGAGAGGAGAGGGGAGGGGAGAGAAACTCAGAGCATCATGGGGCCCCCCAGCAGCCTAGGCCTATAGCAGCATAACTAAGGGAAGGCTCAGGGTCACCTGATCCAGCCCTAACTATAAGCTTTATCAAAAAGGAAAGTCTTAAGTCTAATCTTAAAGATAGAGAGGGTGTCTGCCTCCCGAAGTGAGACTGGGAGTTGGTTCCATAGGAGAGGAGCTTGATAGCTAAAGGCTCTGCCTCCCATTCTACTTCTGTGGACTCTAGGAACCACAAGTAAACCTGCACTCTGAGAGCGAAGTGCTCTGTTAGGATGATAAGGCTCTACGAGGTCTTTAAGATACGATGGAGCCTTGTCATTAAGGGCTTTGTATGTTAGGAGAAGGATTTTAAATTCTATTCTGAATTTTACAGGGAGCCAGTGGAGAGAAGCTAATATGGGAGAGATATGATCTCTCTTGCTAGTTCCTGTCAGTACTCTGGCTGCAGCATTTTGGATTAACGGGAGGCTTTTTAGGGAATTATTGGGACATCCTGATAGTAAAGAGTTACAGTAGTCCAGCCTGGAACTAACAAATGCATGGACCAGTTTTTTAGCATCACTTTGAGACAGGATGCTCCTAATTTTTGCAATATTGCGCAGGTGAAAGAAGGCAGATCTAGAGACTTGGTTTATGTGTGATTTAAAGAACATATTCTGATCAAAGATGACTCCAAGGTTCCTCACAGTAGTACTGGAGGCAAGAGCTATGTCATCTAAAGTAACTATATGATTAGACAGCAGATTTCTAAGGTTTTCAGGCCCAAGCACAATAACTTCAGTTTTGTCAGAGTTTAGAAGTAAGAAGTTGCAGGTCATCCAGGCCTTTATGTCTTTAAGACATGCTTGAAGTTTGACCAGCTGACCTGATTCATTTGGCTTCATAGATAAATATAACTGAGTATCATCTGCATAGAAATGGAAATTTATGTTGTGCTTCCTGATAATATTGAATCACATCCACATCTTGCTGGGTAAACTGCAAACTCGTTTTTATCTCCTGTATTTCTCTGGTCATGTCGTTGAGTCTCTTGTTATTTGTCTCCATAAGTAGTTGCACAAAACCTTTGAAGTTGTCTTGTTGTTGGCTCAACAGTGCGGTGTACATCTGCTTCTGCTGACTCAACATTTCTGTTACTTGCGCCGCTGAAATATAATCCTCTTCTGCCTCAACATCCTCGTTCGCTTCTGATTTATTAGCTCTTTTCCCTCTTGGAGGCATTTTAATAATTGTAGAATTTGTTCAAAGACTTGAAAATGTAGAAGATGTGAAAAATCATAGAACAGACAAGAGGAGCAGTAAAGACGTCTGCTCTCGCTTGCAACCTGGAAGGTCAAGCCAAAACGCACAGAGACTGTCAGTGTAGCATCTTACACACGTCTAAAAATATGCGGGTCAAACAACATTCTTAACTTACATAGGGTAAGTATTGTCCATTACATGTAGCAAATGCTCCGGCGACGACGGGGCGTCTGCCAGAGGTATAAATAAGGAAGCCAACAAATAACCGGAATACGCCTCAGGTGTGCGCACCGAAGAGTCACTAATAACCAGATGTGACACAGCTCAGGCGTTGATCCAGCAAAAAGGGAGAGCAGGAGAGGAAAAAAGAAAGAGAGGCAGGTCGCGCTGAGCGGACCTGAAAAATACTTTGCTGTTAAATAAAAGCAACAAATCCTCCAATCTAAAAAACCTGTTTCATACTGGAATCACACACTGGTCTCCTGTGTTTTCTGACCTATCTATCCAGCCCAGCCTTCTCCTCCTGTCACAGACTTTATCATTGCATTGCTACATTGCGCATCTTCCTCCTTTGCTTGTGACATAATTACTACGGCCACTACAGAGTCAAATCAGATCAAATCAATTTTATTTGTATAGCGCCAAATCACAACAAAAGTCATCTCAGGACACTTTACAAAGTAAGGTCTAGACCAGACCTGGGCATTTTACGGCCCGTGGGCATCCCTGTCCGGCCCGCGTGAGGTCCATCAAATCAGAACATGAATGAAAAAAGTTCACGGGTGAACTTAAGATCCCCTACCTACTGGGTGAGAGACAGGTGATGTTGGCCAGCTAACCCTCAAAATGTCAACTCACACCAAAAAAAAGAAATGTTGATGCCGAATGCCACGTTTTCAACAAGACATCGACTGGAAAGTATTTGTTAACAGAAGTCAAAGGTAAAGCGGTGCACTTAGTTTGTGGTACACAGGTTGCTGTGTTCAAGGATTACAATTTGAATCGCCACTACATGACCAAACATGAGGAGAAATACAAGAACTTGTTGGATGAAGAGCGTGCAAGAGAGTCAGATGCTTTGCTAGTGAAACTGCATAACCAACAATAACTTTTTACAAAACTTTCCACACCCAGAGATGCAGCTTTCAAGACAAGTTATGTCATATCCCACAAAATCGCCAGAAAAAATAAGTCGTTTTCTGACGGAGAGTTTAAAAGAATGTTTGTTGGCCTCTGCAGCACTAATATGCCCGAAGTAAAGAAGGAAGAACAAAAGCAACAAACAACAACAAACAATCAAACACTGGTCAAGTTGATGTGGCCGGTGACTGCTCATCAGAAACATAGAGCTCCAAAGCCAGGGCAACCTGCAGAAAGGTACAGGGAGAGAGAGAGGACACACTATGGGAGAGAGGAGACACAAAGTTAGTGATGTGTAATGAGGGGTGTTCTATTTGGACAAAAATGAACATGAAACATCTTCTACCTACCAGTTGATTTTTTCTACGTTTTTTCAGCTTACCATGACCTGGATGACTAAGAATCTGTACAGACATGTTGCTACTCACTTTGGGAAGGTACTTAGGAAGTGCTTTGTTAGGATGATAAGGCTCTATGAGGTCTTTAAGATATGATGGAGCCTTGTCATTAAGGGCTTTGTATGTTAGGAGAAGGATTTTAAATTCTATTCTGAATTTTACAGGGAGCCAGTGGAGAGAAGCTAATATGGGAGAGATATGATCTCTCTTGCTAGTTCCTGTCAGTACTCTGGCTGCAGCATTTTGGATTAACTGGAGGCTTTTTAGGGAAATATTGGGACATCCTGATAGTAAAGAGTTACAGTAGTCCAGCCTGGAAGTAACAAAGGCATGGACCAGTTTTTCAGCATCACTTTGAGACAGGATGCTCCTGATTTTTGCAATATTGCGCAGGTGAAAGAAGGCAGTTCTAGAGAGGTGGCCTATAACATGTTACTGTTGGTCCTAATAACCAGCTGGCACAGATGACAATAGAGTGTGGATACATGAACCGAGCCTGACAGGACCCGTCAGTATTTAGGGTCAGGTTTGGACAGAAATATACAGCCCAATCCATACTCTAAATGACCTATGGACTCTTTTGTTCCAGAAGGACAGTCTCAATAAAACCCATGTCTATGTGAGACACACAATCATGCAAATATTACACAAAATAACACACAGTTACACACTAAAATAAAATGCTTTGCTGGCCCATTTCGATTGCAGTGTGAATGTAACAGTCACATCTGGGCTTTTAACATAAAAATTCCTGAGCAAACATAATTTGTTTTTGCTCACAAACACAATTTTCATATTTTACACAGAGTATGTGTGATATACTATAGTGCATATACATGCACTTGAATTGAAGAATATTTGGGGAACTGTATAAAGATTCATAGCTTACTGTACTGTAGGTGTTAAATTCGTATCAAAATGTAAATATTTCTTACTTATGATATATTTCCCCATAGACAGGAAGAAGCACACAGGCAAAAGGCACAGTAAAATTTTGCCCAAGTTTCACCAATATACTGAATAGAATCCACACTTTCTGACTCATTCTCATAAACCAAATCACATTCACAGCAGCTGAGACAGGTAAGGTGAGAGCAAAGGCAGTGCTGGCATTATGAGTGCTAGACCTGAGGTACTCCTAGCTTCTCTGCTGACAACATTCTGGATATACAGCAGTGACTATGACAGGTGTCAGTGTGGTAAGACTTCGCTTTTCTTAAAAAAAGGGGGTTGGTAGTGTTACAATGTGTGCTTTAACTGTGACAACAGGAACTGAGGTGTCAAAACCAAAATGACACAGAGAGAAGCTGCATTGTATTTGAGTCACGGCAGTGAGCTCCCTGCTCGACGGATGTTGGCGTGTCGTCGGAGACGTACAGTATTTGTTGAAAACACAACAGCCATCTGGAGCGGCTGCAAACATTTTGATGTGTCTTCTGTTTATTTACTGTATCTGTTTGTATTTGGAAAACAATGATATAAATATATCAGAACATCCTGTCGTATGTGGGCCATATGACTGTTGTCTGAGGTGAATGGGTTCATTGCTGGTTTGCTGGAATTTGTAGGGACCATGCCCAGCCAGTACAGGTGACACCTGTTATTACTCAGCACCTAATGTCTATCCCCTTTTAGAACACTGTTATAAGATTAAATGAGCAAAAGCTGTATTGTGTTTTCAGTTTACGGGGGGTTCTTTTACCAGAGATTATTTACCAAAAGCACAAATTAGACATGACATGTTTCTTTTCACATGAAAACATTATAGCTGTAATGTTTAGTTAAGGACAACAAGTTGTGGTAAAGGCTGCACAAAATCTATATTTCCATATCAACAGTGGACAAAATTACTGTGTAATGTGAAAGGGGTGTCTGACATTCACAAATCCACAAGGAATTCTTACCTAACTCTGCAGTTCTTTTTAGTTTTCCAGGGCTTTTTAGCATCTTTCAGGTTATTGCTTTGGTTTTACAGTGCACAACTTTACTGTTTTGGTTCACTCAAACCGCCTTCATAAACACCACTTGGTAGCAGCAGATGTGTTCAACAAGATCACCACCAAACATCATGCATATAAAGCTGGTGAGCATGGTGGAGCTAATGAGTTCAATATTTTCCTCAGCAGTTGGTGGAGACAAAGCAAAGAGCTAAAAGGAGAGTAAATAATGGACTTGTATTCATCAGGTGGCCTTCATCAGATGAACACTAAATTTGATTCATCAGCAGTATTTTGTTAGACAAATGTCAAAGCTAATACTGTCTTATGCCATGGCCACTAAAAACTCTGGATTTCAATTTCAAACATATTTGAATGTGAGCTGCTTTGGAAGCTGTTCAGTTTGTATTTAAGGTATTTATCCAACCACCAGACTACTGTAGGTCACAGCTCTGATAACACAGATAAAGAGAACTACCAGGAAGGTTAGAAATTTAGTTTCACAGGATCACAGCCATATGATCCAAAATTTAACCTACACCTCCATTAAAAACTTTTTCACCACTTGTAGGGAGCACTAAACAAAACTCTGACTTTCATGTGGAGAATGTGTTCATATAGACTTCTTATGTTTCAGGCCACCTGGTGAATTTAAGTCCAATACTCTCCTTACTTTTAGTTGTGACTCACTCTCCACCAGCTCCTGCAGGATATACAGTATCTGGCTCTTCGGTTGCAGCACAGTGTTCACCGGCTAGTTAATAACTTTGCTGTTTGGTGCTGTGCAGGTAGTGTACAATAAATTTCTCTGAGATTTTTCTCTGATAACTGCTACCCGTTGATGCTGAAAAAGGGTGAGTAAGCTTAAACCATAAAACCAAAAATCTCAAAGATGCCTAAACACTCCACAAAAGGTGAGGGGATCTGTAGACTCAGGAGACATATTTTTGTCAGGTCCACTCGGCGCAACCTGCCTCTCTTCCGCCTTTCTCTCCCTCGCTCTCTCGTCCTGCGGGCTTGGCGCCTCCCCTGTGGTGCATCCCGTACTCACCTTCCTCCTTATTTAAAACTCTGGCAGATGCTCTGTTGTCGCCAGAGCATTACCTAAATACCGAAATAACTAATTATGTATACAGATACGTCTTTTGGATTTCCATGCTGACAGTTCCTGTGCTGTGAATTTCTTTTTGTACGTTGGTCTTATGTGTTTTCACTATACGTTATTTGTTCTCCACGCTGACAGTTCCTGTGCTGTAGATTTCTTTTTCGTTCACCAATCCTCCTGGTTAGTTTGTCTACTCACCTGTCCGTCCTGATCCTCCTATTCTCCTGGTTCCTGCCGTTAGTTTGTCTACTCACCTGTTTGTCCTGGTCCCCTCAGCCGTCTCTGCCCTACCCTGTTTTTGTACTGTCCGAATCTGGCCGTATGTATATCTTAATGCTGTTACTTTGTTTGTGTTGCCACCATTAAATCACCTTTTTTCACTAGCACCTGGGTCTGCACATTGAGTCCTACCTCAGTTCTCCCTCACCCTAACCCTGGTGAGGGGGACTAAACCATACCAATTTTGGTGGTTTCAGTAGCTTAAATTCTATATTTCAAATTAGAATTAGATTTTGTGTTACTTATTTATCTACTTTATATTTCATTTTGTACAGGGTTATTCAAAAAGAATGAACCAATTTCATTACACATTGCTTCAGTTCCCAAGCATCGTCATGGAATGAGTCAGTGACCATTTGAAAGAGGAGTTATCTAAGTTTTGAATGGCTGCTACCCACTAACCTCAATGACCTTAAACTTCGAATAACAACAGCGATCAACTCAGTGGATCGTGATATGCTAATAAGCGCCTGGGAGGAATTCTCTTATCGCATTGAAGTTGCCCGTGCTGCAAATGGTGGCCATATTGAACACTTGTAAGACAGGAAATAAAAGTTGATTGTGAGTAGAATACTTGTGACTTGGCTGGAGTTTTGTATTACTTTTCCTTAATAAAATATTGCGTAATAAATTCGGTTCATTCTTTTTGAATAACCCTGCATTTTGTGGCATTCATGTGGACGGCAAAGTAAGAATTTCATTGTACAGGGAAACACGTTTCCTAACTGTTCATATGACAAATAAACACTTTGACCTTTGACCTACACATTGCCATTTTTATTAGTGCAGCTTTAAACTTGCCCAGATTGAGTCTTTTAGACATGACAGCTTCTCTCGCCTTCTTGCTTGCTGTCATGCCACCCTTAGTCATGGGGCTGACATTAGGTAGCAGCATTGATGGGAAGTAAATGGGTTTATGGGCAATATGGGCAGCTGTTCACCCAGCAGGTAGCAGCAGCAGTGAAACCACATGGAACAGGTATGTGTGTGCTGGGCAGTCAGAAAGCTGACAGGCAGCAGCAGGTGGGCAAGCAGGTCCAGGTCTTCATGGTGAGGTCACAGTTAGACACTGGGAGGTCGATTTTAACATCATGACCTCTCACACCTTGATGGCTTCTGTCCTTTCATGGGCTAATGACAAATGATGGTTCATAACATCCTCAGTATCCTGGTATTCACTGTTCAGTACTGCATCCAGACATGCATTCTCTTCACGCTGTTCATTGAGACAGATTTCTGACTGCTGATGGTGCACTTTGATGATATCACTGTGATGCATCCATCCATTATCCACACCACTTAACCTAATGAGGGTCAATGGGGGGCTGGAGCCAATCCCAACTGAGATTGGGCAAGAGGTTGGGTACACCCTGGACAGGTCAGCAGTCTATCACAGGGCTGATGCTTAGAGACAGACAACCACACACATCCACACTCATTCCTAGGGGCAATTTAGTCACCAATCAACCTAAGCTGCATGTCTTTGGACTGTGGGAGGAAGCCGGAGTACCTGGAGAGAACCCACACAGTCACAGGGAGAACATGCAGACTCCGCACAGTAAAAAAGCCCCGGGGCAGCCTGGGCTCAAACCTGGAGCCTTCTTGCTGCCACCATGCTGCTTCACTGTCATGCACTGACAATTAAATTCTGAACATGTTCCTCAAACAAACATCTGAAGAGTTTACTGGAGGAAAAAATACTCTTTTTTGCATACATTATGAAATTCCAGAAATTTTGAATATGATTTTCATCTTGTGACTTTTTTGTGGTTAACATAATCAATTCTTCATACAAGACATACAAGATACCTTACAGACATGTTTTAAGATATACAAAAATATTTACTGAAAAATCCAAAATATTTGAACATGCAAATATTTTCCATTTAATAATTCTAACTATAACTGTCACAAAATACCTTCTACAAGGTCAGTTTTCAGTCTACTGTATGTGTGCCGAAGTTTGCCTTTCACCCTTGTCTAAGCTGCATGTTGGACACACTGGTTGTGATTTCACAATAGGTAAGAAGTTCAATGTGAAAACAACCATCTAGCACCATGCACATACATCATTTTCCAGTCTATATTCAAGTGAAGTATATATATACATAAGGTTTTTCTCCATGCTGTTTTACAAGCATCACCTGTCTATAGTAAAAAGGCGCTAAAGAGGATAAAGTTATAGATGCTGAAAGAAAGTATGTCAGAAATTGAAGGCTGACATAAACAAGTCGACTTCCAGTGGTTTGGTTTAGAAAAAACAAGATCAATGAGAAAACGTGTCAGCAGTGTTAGTCACACTGTGACGGTGCCTCAGAAAATCAAACTGAGGCACCAGTGACTGACTGCAAAGCTGACATCCACTGGTGAAGAGTTTGTGATTGCAAAATTCCTGGTTTTCCTGGTAATGGCTGATGAAGACATTTTGCAAAAATCCAAGCTGGGGGAGGGCCAATGATGTCATCCAATCAAAGCCACAAAAACATTACTGTACCTGCTGAAAACCTTTATTTCAACCCAGGATTTCCTGGAAAAAGTGTGAAGAAGCAAAGAAAAAAAAGTGCTAAAATACTGAAACAAACAACATGGATACAGCTGCATTCAATTTCCTGTAGCATGCTGTTTCGATCACTCCTTTCAGATGCATCAGTTGAGCTGAGGTTGGGAATGGACATGAATCTAAAGCAGTCTTTCCTTCTATACACTGGGCTTAATGAGGACTACATAAAGGAATGTCCGTTCTCACCCCACACCTTTTCCCTGTGGGCTTTTTCAGAATGATAAGAATAAAACAATGTTTCAGATCATTTCCCATGGCTAAAAACTGAAATTCATGCACAATCTACTGTCTATCATTAGCAAAGTCATATGCAATCTTAATGTTTTCCTCTGATGATCTAGTGTGGAACCCCAGAGCCAAACCTTTCAACTGTGCACAAGACTTTCCAAATCAATTTCCAACATATACACACATCTTCCACACTTTTACTATAAAAAGCGACAGTGAGTTTTCCATCCTTAACTGAAGTGACATATTCTATTTGGCTCCAAAGAGGAACAGTTTGTCTATGGCCTGATGAAATCGCAAACATCTTTGCATAATTACTTCAAAAAGCATCCTGTTTTGAATAGCGCTGACAAAACAACATGCTCCTCACATGGCCCTGCTTTTCCTATTAGTTGCCTTTATATCAGGTCCAGAGCCTGCTTTTAATCATGAAGCTCATGAAGAGGGCCTCATTCAGCTTGTGAAATAGGAATATCAGCAGTTACGAAGAATGTGTATATTGAATGTCCCCGGACCTCATTAGCTGGTGTCCTTATTAGGAGTCTCCTTGCTATCCCCTGGAGAAGCCTGGTGAAAGTCTTCCCATGTCATCTCCCCTCCGTCTCTCGCTCTGTTTCTCTCTTCCCTGACACGCCCTTTGAACTTCCCTCACTCTCCAGTTCCACATCAAAGCTTTGATGGAGGCTTCCTCTTTCCTCTTCTCAAGGTGAAGAACAGGCGACATGTGTGTATAAAGCTGAGACAGATAAAACAGAAAAGAATGAGCTATTTTAATCATTACATGCTTATGTTTCCTTTTTTCTCCATTACATATTTAAAACTGTATAGCAATAGCTGTCCATAAGCTCGACCAATTCAAACTAAAGGGGAAAAAATATCAGTTTCACATTTATTTTAGCTTTGCTCTGTTCTGTGTCAGAATTGGCTGAAAGTATTTACTGTAGATGTAGCAAATAAGAAAGCATTCTGTTTTGGATTGAGGATGCCCTGGAGCCTCCTTAAAGGTTAAGGCTGGTCATTTCCTACTCACGGTTAAAGTCAGTCAGACCTGGATTAGGTTATTCATCTGGGCCGAAGACCGCCGCTGTTGTTCAAAAATGATTAAAAACACATCACACACCGCTGCACTTGGACATGTTTCCTCATTATGAAATGTTTTACACCATCTGAAGTTAGCAAGAGTCAAAGGCCCATGGATGAGGTCTGTTGATATTCTTAAGAAATACTAGTTTTTTGACTGATCGACTTAATTGCATTTCGTAAATATAAACACATTTAGAACTTGATGCCTGCAACACACTCACACACAAACACAGAGTTGGGACAGAGCTATATAAGACTGAAAAGTTTATTTAAGAAATTCCAGTAACAGCATTCTGGAAGATTCCAGACTGAACAGGTTAACTGGTAACAGGTGAGAGGAGCATCCGGCAAAGGGTCAGTCTTTGTAGTCAAGGATGGGTCATGTCTCACCACTTTGTTGAAGTGAAAACACTGAAAACCTTTTCTTCATCAGTGAAATAAAGGTTCAAGGGAATGAACAAATCAGTTTTTATAGCATTTTTGAAAAAGAGCTCCAACTTTTCTGGAAATGGGGTTTGTAAATGATGGTTAAATACAGTGTACGTACCTTCAAATGCTGTATATTTGTGATTAGTGTCGACAGTACTTTCTATGTTACACTGCCACTTCCAAATCTGACATCTCCAAAGTCTGTTTGTATTTCTGTTATTTGTGTTTTAGAGTTTGCTCAAACAAGGTCTTACAGTGTATTAGATCTTTCAGGGGTCCAGCTGACCCTAAACATAAGCAATAGCCTGCTGTGTGTGTCATGCATAGCCTATAAAACAGTACAAAATATCTCCTCATTTGGTCCAACAGTGATCCTTTATGATAAGTTCAATATTTTGTCACCATCATCAAATGTGCACTAGGTCTAGTTGATGTCAAAGTAAAGATTTACTTTTAGTTTCAATGCTGTACTTCATATTCATTTTTAATAAAGTCAGTTTTACAATTATTATGCACACATTAGTTTAATGTGTTCTCTGAGTATTTGTTCATTCTTTTGCTTTTTCAAATTGTATTTATATTGAGGTGTGACAGCTGAAAAGAAGAAAACATGAACTGATGGAACAGCTTTAAATTTCTACTCATGCCAAATACTAAAACCCTCCAGTATTTACAACAATCAAACTGTTCATGTTTGTATGTGACTTGACAGGATCTTTTATGAATAAGTAAAATGTACTTTTAAATGGTGCTGGTATGAACATGTTTAGTGTTTTTTCATATGTTTTTTAACATGTGGAAAGCAAACGTCCAATCAACTGTGTGTGTGTGCGTGTGTGCGTGCAGTTACATACCTTTGAGGCTGAAATGCCAACCTCTTGTCAACGCAGCAGAAATAGGTCAAGCCCGGCATGCACAGATACACTTTCACATGCACACAGATACATGAATTACTCATTCTCTTTCATGGCTTTTGTAGATGGAGGAAGTGGATGCCGATGCAGAAAGATCAAAATCCCTGTGCGCGAGGAACAAGTGTCCACCCCCCCACCACCCAGCAGCTGAGCAGGTGGGAGGAAGAGCCGCTCAACAGGTTTGTGTCACTCATGTACCTCTGCAGCGTTTCACAGTGTGTCCTTGGCTGCTCCGTCCTGCCAGATATCTGTTTTTGGACCCTTTCTTTTGTGGATCAGTTTGAAGCTACTTCCCCTCTCCATGTGTCTGTGGATAACACAGTCAAAGAGAAAAATCAATGTATCCTCAAGCAATAAAAAAGTCAATAGCATCCATAGAATCTATATTTAGTGCAGCATGATTTAGAGATTCTCATTTCTGCCTGGCTACAATTTGTAAGATAGAGCCATTTTCCCACATTCATTCATTCATCATTCATTGTTTTCTGACCTGCTGCTTTATGAATCATCACTTAGTAAACACTTTATACATTTATTTGCATCTAACTCAGGCATGTGTAGTGTATGTACAGATCTAGGCGTGTCTGTGTGCAGGAGGTAGCAGCGAGGGTGCTGCTGATGGTGATGTGTTGGTATCAGTGTTCAGAGACGACTGAGCAGTCGTGCCAATTATTACTTTATGAATTTGCTCTGGTTCATTCTCACTTTTATTATATGAGCTATATTATACTATGGACCTATCTAATATTAGTGTCACCTTATCTTGATGAATAATCTTACCTCATTTTGCTCTGTGATTGAAATACATTGTGCAGATGACTCAGTGTAACATATGCAGAAAGTAGTTCTTTTGTTTGGGGATAAATGGTTTTATCTGAAGACCAAATTCCTTATTAAAATCTTATCTGAAGCTTAATCTCAGTGAATATGTGGTTAGACATACAGTATATACAGTGAAGCACCCCCACCCTCCCTGGATAAAATCTAACCAATCACCATCAGAGCACTGCAGCAGGATGGAGCCCCTAGCAACAGCTGGATACCTGTTGACCTAACAGTGCTGTTGGCATCTGTTCGAAGCTGCAGATTCTGACTGAGTCTGACAGAATGTGATTTACTTCTCACTGCACCGTGATCCTGCTGCAGCCACACAGACTTAGTAAAATTTAAAAGAGTAAAATTATTTAGAATCTGTTAAAAGAAATGCCTTTGATGGAAAGAGGTCCAGGGAGGGTTGTCTCCGTCCAAATTATGCTTCAGATCTAAAGCCAGTTTATAATTTCTTCTTAATAAGTGTGTCAAATTCTTGATTAAATTTCAGCCAAGTCAAGTTCAGGGCCAGGCAAATCTGTGCTGCTTTTTGGGCCATGTGTCTGCACACACACACACACACACACACACACACACACACACACAAACCTGAGTCCACAAACCCAAAGCTATCTGCTTAGCTCAATACTGCTTGAGATAAGTGATTTATTTATTTTTTTTGTAAACTAAGCCTATGTTTCAGCACAAAGGCCACTTCTTTAAACCAAGAAAGTTTTGCCAAGAATAACAGTTGTAACAGCTGAATACAAAGGCTATCCCACTCTTTGCTGCTCATTTGTGCTCCTTCACTGCTAATAGCATCCTCTTAAATGTGCTCCCATTTCCTCATCTCGTCAGAGCCCAGCATGACCCACAGATAGGCCCTTGTAAATTCTCCCCCCATCTGGCTCCTTTTAAGTCTATGTCAGACTGTCCATAATCGTTCTGTCAAAAAGGCGTCCCGTCACCGTCGCTTGCTATGAAGGAGCGCAGAACAGGAGGCTGACACATACCAGAGCCAAAGTGGCCCTCTTCATGTAACATGAGGAAGTGAGTTTGTGTCAGGACTATTTTGGAGATACTTTGAAGTCTTATTTTACCCCCTTTGCCTCCAGGGGGACAGCACAGAAAGCAAAAGGGGGAGGGAAGGGTGTTACGATGAGGGAAAATCTCCCAAAATGCCCCGATAACCTAAAAGTCGCTGTGCTAATGATCTCATACCTTGTGGTCAAAGCGCACTGAAATGCATCACCAGCCAGGTCTGGTCTGTCACTGTGTCACGTACTGCATGGGCATATCTGTGTAGACTGAGCTTGTCTTTTCATGTTCCTTTCTGTTTACATGCATGTCCTTAAGGGAGAGTTTCACTACCCTGAGGCCTTTATTACTCTTTGTTTTATTTATGCATTGTTTACGTTTAATTTACTCATCATAATTTACTAAAAGTTGCATTTCCACTTACACTCAGTTGGCAGTTTATTAGGTACACCAAGTTAAAACTAATCCCACAATCCTGCAATAAATACAATCTTCATAATGTTAATGTTCAGTTTTTGTTGAAACAGTTTTAGAGAGGGGATTTTTCGGGTGGGCTGGACCCCCCCCACAAAAAATCTTAAGACATTATATAGCTTATACCATAGCCCATTCACCAGGCCATCTTGGCTACAGCGACACAGATGGTGCTACCTCTAACAGCTGTGTGAGGACATTTGCCATCACTGCTACAAAGTACCTGTCACTTGGGCAGTTTGTTGCTATCAAATGAAAGAAGAGAGAGAAAGAGGAATCCTGTGGCTGGTGGTGCAGAAATGGAGCAGCAGAAAAAAGATGTTGCAAAGTGTGCAAAAATAACTGACTTATTTAAGAAGCCTGCTGCTTGTATTGTGCACATCAAGGGAGAAATACACAATAGATGAAAAATAAACAGATACATCACAGCCCCATAACTGAAAAAGACATTGTTATTTTCATATTGTACAAATTTTATAGATCAATAGTCAACAGAGGGTCTGTCGATACGAGCTAGGAGCAACAGGCTCCTGGGTGGAGAGAATGGGGAGGGGAATATTCTTTAGGCAGACCAAACAATGACTTACTCACTCACAGGCAAACACAAACATATACGTATGCTAGGTACTACCTTAAAATGCTTCACACACTGAGGCATAACGCATTAAAAAGTAATAAGCCTATAAGTGACCAGTCAGCAGCACCTTGACCTTGAACACAAATTTTTGGGGCAGTAAAAGGGTCATCTCGTCAACAACCCATCTGCTTCTAACAAAGCAGCAAGAAGGACTGCAGAACAACAATGACAGCACAACCTGAATTCACACATGCACTCATGCACAAACACAGCTGCGCATACACACAAAGTGTATGGTTGATGCTTCCCACTGCGTCCAGAGTGATGTTCCTGGGGTGGGGAGAGCGAGAGGGGGCATCCAGCAGTGCAGTTTGAGCGTCCTTGCCAGAGCCAGACAGCTTCACTACCCCTGCCTTAGCAGGGGGTGATAATCACATCAAGCTTCCCTGACAAGAGGCATTGAATTCGGCTCCGGCCCCCTTAAGAGTCTGGCATCCTGCAGTCTCTCTTGAACATACTGCTGACGTTATAATGAGAAGGGTTGTGTTTTTATTTTTTCACTCTGTGACACTGCTTTCTTTCTTTTTTTTTTGTCACCTCCAAAATGTATTTGGGAATGATTTGGGATTCTGTCATTGGGATGAAAATCTGAATTGGCAGAATCAAGTGTTTCCACCACTGCCCTGTGAGAAGTGGTGCCTTGTTTGCCACGGTGAACCCCATGTAATATCTAGCTTTTGTTCATTTTTCCTGAGGAATATTTTTGTAGTAGTAGTTTATAATGTATGGGAAATGTATACTCTATAAATGGCATTTAGATTTTCCATATATTGTATCCTCCACTAGTTACAAATGAAACTGTCAAAGCACTGTCACTGACTTTACATAAAGAATGAAAGGCTAAGACTGACACACTGTCACTACGCTGACATGGGTTTACACTCAAAGCTCTAACCCATGCCGGGCGGCGGTCAGACCAAAAAGGATGCTATCGCTTTAAGAGGTCTATGTATTCTGCTAAACCACGCTCAATCAATTTTTGCCTGCTACTCTGGCTAGCATTATGTGTTTTGTTTTTTTCACTTGTCAGGTTTTGTTTTTATTTTGCTTCCATGTAGTAGTTTTGTACATGGGTCTCCTGCACATGTTGATGGGTATCTCACAGCATACTCTGGCCACAAAAGGGTTGTAAGAGGCATTGTTTATGTTTTGTGAATACCCGATACTTGTTTCATGGCTATTTTTGGAAAATGCTGTCCACTCATTAAGACCTAAATCATCATGGACTGAGCGGGGACATCCTTTTTTTCCTCTGAAATCCACCGAAACAGATGAGAACCGCACTGGACTCTTTTAAGCAGCTTTGTGGGCCTGCAGAGCTCCTATGCTACCCAGGGAGCCTGGCTTCCAACAGCTTTGCCCCATTCATCACCTGCTTTCAATGGCCACCACCAAGCTGCCTCCAACTAGAAGGCCAGGTAGGGTGCAGGGTGGTGCACAATGTTTGGGGGATTACGAATCAAAGGAGTGTGGAGGCTAGGGCCCACCGTCCAGTCTGCCATTCACTCCTAGCAGGGGAGGAGAGCAGTGGCCAAGGTCATCGTCTCCAGCTCGGTAGGAGGTAACTGGAAAAGAACCCTGGGAACCAGCCCCCTGCTCTGTGCTAATCGTGGGCTAGCAGGCTAACGGCACAGCAGGTGTCTCACCCGCCAAACATTCATCTGTTTATGCTGTGGATAGCACGGCTGACAACGAAATAATGCCTTGCAAAAGCAAGGCATTAGTTTCTTCTTACTTTCCCCTGCTTTTCCCTCTTCCTTCTGTCTTTTGTCGAGCTCTTTTTGCTCTGTTCCAGCCTGATTTTGTGGGAACTGGTTTTTCTTTCATTGAACTAAACGGTATGCTGACCTAGCAGAATGATAAACTGGTACAACACTCTTTTTAGTCTGGCATAAGTTGTTCTCAAATTTTCATGGGAAGGCTGTGGGTGAGAAGTGTTGGCGGACAATGACAAAAGCCATTTGAGGACAGAAAGTGAAATGTTTTAGTTAAAAGTTTCTCTCAGGTGGTTTCAAGCAGACCTGGCCAAGTTGCAGTTCCCTTTAGAAAAATCTTTTTTTGTGGATGGAGCTTGATAACACAACACAAGAACACACTTTTTTGTTAGATTTAGACATCCCTTTTGGATTTGCTATTACCATCCTGACTCTCATGTCATAGAATAGCGATTATAGCCATCGTTTCAAGCTGATTCGGCATCCTGTGGTGCGAGACATTGGGTTGGGGAAATCCTGATGGGGCAGCTGGCTGGAGAGTCACAGACTGTGGCAGAGTGTCCCATACATTCTTCAAGATCGCAGACTGGACAGATTAGCTTAGCCTGCTAAGTCTGAGAAGGGGAAAGTCAGCAGTGAGGATCCGATGATATGAAATGAATCGTTTTCGTTTTCTAGTCAGAGGCAAGAAAGGAACCATGCCCTGCCACCCCACCCTCCAACAAACACACCCCTGTTGGGATATTGGCAAGTTGTCATGACGACAGGGATGTTCTGCTGATGAAGTCTCGCTTGGCGTTATCCAATCAGATTGTGGAGCTGCAACCGCAGCGCGAACAGGGGAGGACGCACCTATTCCACTAGCACAATGCTGAGAAAGGACAGGAAAAAAACCCTGGACCACCACCGGGAAATTGGCAATCCGAGGGAGGCTGTCAGTGGGCCGCCATGGTTCGACAATACACAAACAGCGGGGGTTGTGGATACAGGGACTGCCAGGTAGGGGGTCTCCATCACGTCTGATGCTGTTTTGAGCTGTGATTCTTTGCTGCTATCAATACAAAGTATTAATGCATTATTTATTTTCACTATTATCATGCAGACTGTGATTAATGTGGCTTCTGTGGTGTTTCAGGATGTTGGTCATAGCTATCAGACTGCTCCAGGTGCACTTTTACCAAAGGCAAATCACTCCTGCAGGTGGTTTTTACAAATGTACAACTGCCGCAAGAACCACAACAAAAGAAAGGAAAATTTTGTGAAAACTTATGTAGGATTAACTTTAATGTAATTTTGTATTCATTTCACTGTGGGATGTGGACCAAGAGTAGACGAGGTGAATATGCAAAAATTGCAGGTAGCAAAGTAAATAAAAAACTCTCCTGGTGTTTGATTCAGGCCTCTTATTCCAAACCCTGCGGAGGATTTTTCTTTTCATTTTGCTGCTTGTTGACCAAAGGAGAAAACAGGGCTTTTTGTTGCTCTGTGAAAGATAGAGGGCTTTATTGGGGGGCAGGCTCTAGTTTTTTCCAGGGACTGCAGGTAGCCATTATGATCGCCCTCTTAAGCAAATTATTAGAACCTTCGACAGGTTTTAGCTATGTTGTAGCTGCCTACAATTAATATTCAAGTTAATTTCACATGTTGGCCCTTCAGTAGATTATTAGGATTTGCATTTATTAGCAAATCACTAGAGCACGAAACCTCTTTTATTTTCTCCTTAGCCCGTTCTTGCAGTTCAAGTCCTTTTATCATGGGCTCTCTGTGGGATGCCGCTCGACAGAGTGGTTGTGTTTGACTCTTCAAACTTGAGAATCAAATGTAATTTGTCAGCATGGCAAAGCCACCTTTATTAGTTCCTGGCTGGATATCAGTTCTTATTTTCAAGTGTTCTCTTTATTGTACATTTTTGCTAATGACGGCTCCACAATGAGATGATCGGCCCAGCGGGATGGCTTGGTTATTGTGTTGGTCAAAGGACTGGTGAACCCCAAGTTTCTTTTATTTTAAAGACCAGTTCTATTTGATAATGTAAAATTATATTTCATACTTGAAGTACTTTTTGCATATTTTCAAAATATATATTGCTTTTTTATAATATTTATTAATCTGTGTTTGAGTCATTTAGATCACAGATTAATGGTTCCACTCAATACAGAAAGTTCTGTGGGCCTCACTGACAGTGGGCACACTTGACAAAGTGATTATGCACTGCTAGTTATTTTGTTGCCATGTATGGATAATGCATTGGGATAACAATGGGATATTGCATTAGAAACATTATAGTTGTAAAGTGTTTATGGAATAATAGCAGGCTATTACATGACACACACAATAGTACTGTTAGTCAGTCCAGTCTTGGGCATAAAGTGCAAACCCCCCAGTTCTAATCCCACATTGAAGGTAAGACAGCAAATATGGAGCTGTGGCGTTTGAATGTTAGTGCTAGTCACAATGAAACCAGGCTTTGAGTAACATGCAGACAGGATGTCACTGTTTCCTCCACCTCTGCATTAACCCAACGTAACTCAGTGAACATATTCTCACCTTTCATGAAAGAATTATGTATGAGACCTGCTCATCCAGTTTGATATGAGATTTTGAAGCCACTTGGTCAAAGCAGATACGCTATCTTTCAGCTTAATAGTGGAAAATCTAATTTAGGCAAAAATGGCCAAAGGAGCTCATCACTGCAAGCAGAATGCTCAGCTATTGCTGACTGCCATTTGCCATGGCAGTCAGCGCTGTCCCGGGCATGCGGAAAACATGCTTTACTTGTTTAATTTTTATGCAACCCTAAGTCACTGACAATCCACATGGGATCATCTGCTGATTGTAATGTGAGAACTAACTCAGGACAGTTGGTTTTATTGTTTTAATATGACTACATATGAATTATATTTTATACTGTATATACACAGCATCTCCTGTTATGATGCCCTAAAGCATGACAGTGGGTGTGGATATCATTATGCTCAAGAATGGTCATTTGCAAATGCAACCAGCTAACCCAGAGAAAAGTTGCTTATTCATGGTCACTTCTGAGTTGGAGGGAAGGGGCTTTCCCACTGCTTTGAAATCCCCCACCACAACTGTTCTGGAGAGTCTGTGGACAATGATGTCAGATTATTACAATGCTAGAGGGCTTGTAGCGGGAAAACCACTGAAGTGAGATGATTGCTGTTCTTATGATGCAGATTAGTAACATTTTGGTGACTGGGATCAGATGTGGTGAGCTCTTCACCATCCTGTTTACTTTCAGACTTTGAGGCTTGGAGAGATGTTAACAGCATTGCTGTGTTGACTTTAAACACAACTCAAAGAATCAAAGACATGCTGACATGCAGAATTAGGATTTTCTTGCAAATGTCATTAGTGTTGATTAAAAGCTGGCTTGTGGAAGATGTCAAAGAAGCCACAGAAACCCTTGGGAAGCCCAACACAACCTGCTTAGAACTCATTTATGGTATATCAACTGTCTTCCAGATACAGCTCAACTTGAAATATTCTAAGGCACAGGGATTAAAAGATGACATTTCATTGGCTGAAATCAATTACACGTGCCAGTAAATGTCAACTTGAGGTTGATTGGACCACCCAGAAGTTTCCCATTAAAAGCCATGCAGTTTCCATTGAAGAAGTTCCAGGGTTGCACCCCAAAAGCTATTCCCTCTGCCCACCAACCCCACAAATCCAAGGCCTGTGATGTGTGACTGGGGTCCCCTTCTGCAAATTACTATGATTGAAAAGAATGTGATTGCAGACTAAAAAAGAAGAAAGGCCCCCAGACAGCTCTAAAGGAAAATGTCATTCCTAACAGTTGCTCTGCATTCCTTCTAAGAAGGAACAAGCCATGCCATCTGATGATAGTCATCCAGCAGTCACGTCACCGTTCACTCAGACCCCAGGCTGGAAATGTCTATTATGACCATGTGAAGATGCTGGGAGCAGTTGGTACAAATTAATTGACCATCACTCGTCACTGCAGTGCAGAAAAAAAGTAGCACTGTGCAACTGTCTTTCGAAGCTGTCGGCCAAGGACAATGAATGCATCCCATTTCTTAAACCTGATGTAATAGAGAGAGACATGGACCACAGACAGCTGTGGGAGAGCATACAGCAGCGAAGTGGAAGTGGTCAGGTTGTAAACACACAGACATGAAGAAGAAGAGTGGGATTACAAACAGGCTTGATCTCAGCTGTGCTGTCCAGAGCGGCTGACAGCGGAGGAGGGGAAAGGAAAGAAGGTGGGGGAGCGCTGATTTGGGCTCCTTTTATTCACTTTTCTCCCGTCAACTACCTCTCTTTTTGCCGGCAGCATTGTCATTTGGGCTGTCCGGATACAACTGAAGGTCCAGCATTGAAAGAAGCACTACAATGAAGCAAGAGACCGACAAACAGACAGACAAATGCACCTGGAGGCTGAAGTCTTCAAGACCAGCTGAGACCCACCAATTTGTTAACAGCACGATTTTCGATAGAGTCATAACATACATAACCCCCTCCCTATCCCCCATTTCTCTTGTTCCATTGTTCATTATTTTGAAGGTGCTGAAATAGAAGCTACTGTTTTAAAATCCTGAATTATCAACAGAAAGCCCAACCTACCATTACCGCCTAACAAATCAAATTGAATTCATTACTGTCATTTCTGTTTTCAAGGGAATAAAAAGCTTGTTTTAATTCCAGTGAAAATGAGTTCCATTTATCTTTATCCCGTTGTAATAATATCCCCTTTGTTCATATCCTATTGGTCTAGGAATGAGTAGGAATGGGCAGATCATGAGATAATGATGATAGGTCTTTCTTCCAGTGATGAGGCCCAGTGTGAGGATGACACGGTCTAAAGATGAAGCACCATCCTCCCCAGCCAATTTAGACAGGAGAAGCAAAGGTCTAGCGTAGCTGGAAAGTGAATCACGTCCTTCAAGTTAATATCATTTGTGGCTAAAAGGCACATGTCTCTTCTAAAACTAGTAACTGTAGCTCTGCAGGAAAATGTGACCAATCATTTCAGCAGAATTAGTGTGTAAAAAACAGGATGTGGGGGTGCAGTCTTCATTACTGTGTAAATTTACTCTCTATGATAATAATCTATACATTTGAACATTTAATGACTCCAATTCATTGATTCACAAAACACATGTACTGTAATATTTCATGCACCAGCAGTCAAAAGAAATGTTTGCACATGTATTAAAGTGCAAGTTGTACTGACTAAGAATCAGAATGAAAGACTGAACATCTATGTGTAACAATGAAATCCTTAGACAGCAGCTTTTACAACTCCTCAGTGGGTATGATATGATCCATACAATGCCTCCCTACCATGTATTACAAGTGAATTCACTGTACCATGGTGTTGCATGGACAGCTACTGCATAAAAGACAAATCAGGTTGCAATAAAACTTAGAAACCATGATGGGTTTGTGTATGTAAGCGGCCATGATGGATCTCTAAGATAAACGACAAATGATAATGTCCTGCCAATCAATGCAGACACACACACTTAGGATGCACAGGCGCACATCAAATGGAGCTAGAACATCTGTCAGACACTGGACCAATGGTTTACTTAAAAGATGAGGAGGGGTCTGGTGAATGCTCTGCTATTCATTTATCTTGCATTACTGTCCATTGGTTTTAATTATGGTTGGATCTTTCAAGTTAGAATTAGGCATGCTTCAACAACAGAGATGTTCGTGTGTTTTACCATTGTTTCTGTGGGACTTATAGCACATGGGGGCACAGGTACATATGTGTGTGTGAAGGCTTTTTGTCTGTCCTTCAGTCTCCCTTCATGTTCATCCATCTGTGTATTTGCATGTGTACAGACACATTTTTGTAATTGATGAACATTTCTTCTTGTGTATGTGTGTGTGCACGTTTGTGTGCACTTTGCCACGTATGTGCAGAATTGGTCTGCCTTATTTTCTCGGCACAGCTGCAATAGGACTGGATTGATGTGTAACCCAAGCCGGCACTTTAAAGGGCGAGAGGCCTGGACAGACGCAGACTTGCTAGTGTACCAGATGGGGCTTTATGATGAAAAGAGCATAATCCCCATCCAGGCATCACTTCCATCATTTGTGCACTACAAAGCCATTCACAGCTTTTTTTATTGCAAGAAATAATTGCTTTTTTCCCCACAGACCTAGAAAGAGCATAGATTTTTGTTTCTCTCCTCCTTCTCTTGGTTTCACTCTTCCCCTTCTCACATCCTTCTGTTTCTCCATCCTTCAATATCACACTCATCTCTTTTTTTGACCTCCCACCCCGCAACTCCCCCTTTGCTCTTGAAGACTTGCAAATGTGGCATTAGCTAATATTCAGAGAGCCAGACAAGCGATCCCTTTTTATCTGCCAGAGTCGTACAATGTGTGCATTGGAAATGAATGCTGCACCAGGACATGCCTCTGATTGGTATTCAATATACATGTCACTGCAGGACATGCTAGTTTGGGGTTACTCTCTCTCCCTCTTGCTCCGTGTCTCCCTCTCTCATCCTCTCTTAATTCCAGCTATTGAAAATGCCTTTTCTTTGCTACTGTCACTTAGAAAGAAGACAGCAAATTGGACACAGGGGCAATTAATAGGCTGGACCAGTGTACTGTAAATGTGGCTGACATATTTTTCCATTTTTGTTGCATTAAATTGCATGACTTACAGATAGTGCATTACATTTGGATGTGTCCTCTCCCACCATGTCTACAATATGTTTTATAGAAATCAGGTTTGTTTCTTTTTTCAGACTTGAAGTTTTATAGTATCATCTATAATGTTTCTCCTTTCTCCTCCATTATATATAAATCATATATCTCTCTCATTATTTCAATAACAAATATATTCATTGAACATAGTTGTTTTTAACATGGCACACATCTGTATCCTACTATCTGAAATCCCCTGCCCTTTTTAGGCTAAGTTATTTTCTTTTTATTATTATTATTATGAAGCACATGCAGTTGGTCTTTCTTAATTTTTTCAGCTGCCTGTTTTCCTAGTTCTAAGAGCTTCACTGTGAACGCCAGGGGAAAGGACTCCTCTCTGTCTTAAACTTACATCACAATTGCTCAATATGTCAGGCATTGGACTTGCATTTACATGAGGTGTAGCCTGCATGAAAATTGACATGGTAGAAGTGGTGTGTGGCTTCAGCACAAGTTAGCTATGATACCCTCACCAGGACTCAGGTGACATACACCAGAGTAGAGATTTGCTGCTCTGATTCCAAGGAACTCACAGTCAGAGTGAGAGGCAAGTGGGAATAAAAAACATTGTGTACAAATGCAACAATACATTTTTTTTTATTTCAAAGCATACACATAAATACAAAAAAAAGTAAGCATGAATGAAATGTTCCCATCTAAGCTGTTTTTAGTACTAGTACTTCAGACAAGTAGTTTATGAACACACTCAGTGTGAGGAGATACTTATGTGATGAGAACACAAAGGCTGTTGAACACATGGATCTGTTTGCAATTCAAACTTCCTCTTGTACTTTCCCTTTAGCAGAGAGAAAAAGAAAGTGTCCTGGTGCTGGCGGTGAGTCAGTACTCCACTCCAGCCCAACACACAATCACTCCTCTCCTGTTGAAATCTAGGGGCCTATCTTTTGGTTCCTTCATGTGGGCCTCATTCCAGGTTTGCATTGGCCCTCTTCCAGGTGTGGGAAGTGAAGTGTAAACAGTTTACAGATCTGCTGTGGCTGGGGAGGGCCAAGGGCTTTAGCTGGGAGGAATGTAACCTGAACACCACTGGGAGGCAGCGCTGTGAGATGGAGCATTCATCCATATTATGTCAGGGCCTGACAGGAAACTGACCCAGTAGTTCAAGGGAGAGCTGGGTGGTGAGAACGCCTGCTGACATCAGGGTTCTGGCAGAGGCACAGAGGCTGCTTGGCTTTTGCTCCATCACCTATCACACTTGATACTTTGTAATGGACTGTAGCAGGGCTGACATGTGTTTTAGAAAAATACATAAACAAGGGCTGCCCGAAGTAAAGTGTAGATCAAGCACCTTGCATAAAGCATGCCTATCTTACAGAGCAGTTAACTATGTAATGAATTACATTGGAATATGAGAAATCACACATGTATTTTGTGACTTATCTCCATCTTCATATGTTTTTGCATGCTTGAAATATTTTACCAAAGACAGCCTCTTTAGTAAAATTGCCGCCTTCATAACTGTTGTCTGTTATCGGTGCTAGAATGCCACTGGATTTATGTCATGGTTGGCAGCATACGTGGGACCAAGACTACGCAAAAAAGTGAAGCCGTGCTGTCTATTAAGAGGACATGTCAGCACAGTACTGCAGTCATTATTTGTATTGCAAACAAACTGAATTTCATGTGGAAAATGAGTGCAATTTCAAAATAATGGCCTTGCTCAGTTCAGTTTAGCACTTTCTACTTTTGCATGAAAGGAAAGTTAGAGGTAGCCTGATAATGAGACTGAATTGCAGTTTCATTTTACTTACATTTATTCAGTTTGACACTGTGTTCATGTTAGCCAGTTTCTTGTTGATATAAGGTTTTATTTGTTTTGTTATGCCCTAACTACTCATAACATGTTATCAAGCCTTCCTGTGGGCTTTATTTTCAGTTAAGACAAAGGCTGCCGTTGCTATGGACATTTAATTTCATTCCCATAGACCAGAAATTAGAAAGTTACTAGTTCTATAGTTGGAATTGCAGCAACCTGTACAGCTGTCAGTCTTTTAAAAGCATTTACCTTGCTCTGAAGAAAGATTCATCAACATTCTTAATCTTGCATACAAAGCTCTTATTGGTCAGCTGTTTCTTCAGCTGGCTGAAACACCATCAGTGCACATAATATCAGGATTACATGTTACAGTCTGATTCAACAGGTCTGGAGCCACGCTAAGTTAAGCTGCTTTTCCACTATTGGAACCTAACAAGTGGTACACTTCGTGCTTCCCTTAACTTTAACAAGTTGACGCAGACTGTCCTACTTTGCTTTTCATGGTATTTTCTGTGTCAGTCTCTGTTTAGAGGGCAATTTAGCTGCGTGTGTGTATTTGTGTGTAAAAGGAGCAGGCACAGGACGTGAAGGATCACTCCACAGTACAGCACTCAGCCAGTAACAGAGACTGAATGAGCAGCTTATCAAACAGCTGTTGAACAAGCAGAACACAAACTTGCAGAAATGTGACATCCTCTTCTCTTTGCCCACAGTCCACTCACTGAAGTCCCCCTTTTGCCTTTAAATCAGCAAGTATGATTACACACGGTGCTTATAATGCAAAACTTTCAAATGTGAAGATCCCAACATTTAACCAGTCACGGGTGACTGCTGTGCATGCACCCACCCCCTCCTCCATTGTGTTCCTGGAACTTGATTTTACTGCTACCTCCTGAGAGGAGCTGAAATTTAGCTCCCGGAATCTCCAAAGTGAGCAGAGGGCAACGGAAACAAGCGTAGGACCCGTGACCATTGTTACTCGGCTAGACACATTTAGGTAGGTTCCTATAATGAAAAAAGCCTATTAGTGGTATTACACAAGGCAAAAAGGGGTAGCTACCTGGTCAGGAAGTTTAACAAACTGCATTTATCCAAGCAGCTAGATGGTCATATCACATATTCATGGGCTGCTTGCTGTATTTAGCATCATGCATGTTTAAAACTCACCTGGTGACACATGATGTGGACGTTCTGCTTCTGTTGTCTAACAGTGAATTCTGCTGAGCCTGCCGTTGCTGTAACTCTAAAACTCAGTGCAGGAAAATGAGGTGCTGGCAGGAGCTTTGAGGAAGTAGACACAGATCTCCAAGGACACATACCACCCAACACATCAAAGGACCTAGAGGACGTGTTTGATGGGGAAACCACACTGGTTTTCAAAGCATTGTAGTCCTGCATCTCACTAGTCCTCCAGTGCCCACGATAGAAATTCTAATACGCCCACCTGTCAGTTAATTGAAGCCCCATGCTGTCCCTTGAGGGACAGCAGGCCAGGCTTTAGAGAGCATGTTTGTCTCGCTGCATGCTCGCCATTAATTATTATTCCTCGATCGCTGCCTCAGTAACACAGTGTATTGTTTGGGTGTGTTTTTGTGTCTTGTCACCAATCTCTTGTCTTGGGAGAAGACACTGCTGTGTGACAGAAAGCGATCACACCAGCCACATATTCACATATCAGCCTACCCTTGGGGATATTGGCTGAGGACATGTATGGTTGTCAGCATTGTTATATTTTATCATAGGGATGGTGGTGGAATACAGGGTCTGTACCTTTGTTATCTGCATAACAACAGAATCTATAGTCGAGGACATGAAAAGAGATTTATCTCAATATTTGAAAGTGAAGGTAATTGTTTATGGTACTTTAGATAGATGACTACACATACACACACACACACACATACACAGAGCAGTCCTGTCATTCCAGACATGTCCCCTTCCCCAGAGACAGACGATCTTCCAGACAGACAGGAAGTCAGCCCTGTCTGTGTGTGCAGGTCATAGAGAGGAGGAAGTGATGAGTGATGGCAGCTGATCTGAGCACAGCCATGTTTCAGCATATGGCAGATGTGCAGTTGAAGTATACACAATATCTTTGTGAAACACAGCTCAGCATATCATGTGTATATTAGAGTTGTCCTGCTGGGAATCATATTTAACATGCACAAACCCACCTATGTTTTCCAGCTTAATGTGCCTATTTAGCCAGGAAGGGGAATAACGATGCCTTCTGCTGACTGTTCTGAAAAATTATACGTTAGAGCCCTGACTAATGGTATTTAGCTGCAGTGATAAAATAACATGTCTGCAGCATATACATACTGTATATATAAAACACTTCAGTAATGGACACAAGCTCTTGGAACTCTTGGACAGATCCCCTCCCTAACTGTCACTGCCACGGTGCACAGTGTTTCTATAGTTTCCCTCTCAGCCTCTGTGACCTGCTATCTCCAGACCAAATGACTGGTTAGGACATTGAAAGGGAAATTGTATGCATTCCTTCATAATTGTAAGAGGTATTTACATATGCTCTCTAAATAATTATGTGGTCCAGCCGGGAGCATCCAATGAATTTTTCACAAAAGCACTTTCTGCTATTTACATTCCTAAAATGTAATGTGGTTTACTTATGCAGCTGGACGGCACAAATCAAAGCATTCATTCCCGGGGACCAAGTGCAGGCAGAAAGACGAGGAAGAAAAGAGAAAGCGATAGACAGAAGGGGGGGGGGAGGAGAAAAAGTTCAAAGCGTGCGGGGTCAACCTTGAGGGCCACTCTCTCAGTGCCTTTTCACTGCCTGCGTGAATACATAACCACCAATTGACTTTCTAACTTGGAGGGGCCCTCATAAAGTATGCAGTTTGATAATAATGGTTATCATGGGCCCTTTTTTGTTTCCACTTTGTTTTAGTCTAGAAGCATCTAAAGCAAAATGTGTATTAAATAATGATGGGGCTGCTGCTGCTGCCTGCTTCCCTTTAGTTCCATGATTTGCTTCTAAGATACAATATGACAGCCAATGATTTCCCTCTACACTGCACTTATAAATGCCCTTCCTGCTGGATTTTCCTCTGATTGGATCAAAGCTTTGACCTGTGTTGCCAGGTGACCTTACTGCTCCCATTGGTGGCTCCAGAGTAAAAATCCTTATCGGGGCACCTGGGAATTACCTTGACAGTGGCATAGTCTGCAGCTGTCACCAAGCCCTTGTCTGTTTGATGTCACCTCTGACACCGGCCTCTGTTGCGATTGCCAGGGAGATCTGACGCCCTTGCTGGGGTGTGAATAATAGAATACATCTACCTGTCTTCAACCACCGTTGTCACCTGTGCTCCCTATGATGAAATGTTCCCACGCTTACCTTCAGGGGTGATGTGTTCTTTCTGTCTGTTCCAGGGTACAAAGCAAGGTGTCGGTGGCCAACCATGGGAAAAAGCTGTCAACAAGGTGGCTCAGCCGGCAGTGCCCGGGGTTCCCATGGGGCCCGAGATCTGCCTGAAGTGGAGAGTCAAGGACGCTGAGAGATGACAAGGGACAGCTTGAGAAATGGAGGACTCTTCACTGTCTGAGCAGACGCAATGGGCCACAGTCAACAGTGAGAAACATCAAATGATGTTCTGTCCTCTCCTTGTTCAGTCACCAAGCTACCATAGCATATAATCTGAGTGTCCATTTCAAACATATTCATTTTGCTCATGAATTTTTTCTTTCTTTATTCCAATTGCTCATGCTATTCTGTTACATTTTCATGTTTTTATTATATTCTGAATTCCATAAGATTCCTCTTTTTGAGAACACTTTGTTTTCAATTAGCATGAGCAGACTTATTCATGACAGCTTCCTCTGTTTTGCCAGTGGTTGCTCACAGACCTCTGGCCTGTCAGACTAAGCACAGTAATGCTCATAAAAGGACTCCACCACCACTCACAGCTGTGTAGGTCACCACTTTAACATGCTGATCCCTGCAAATGAGGTTTTGAGGACTGGCAAGTGCAAATGATTAGACGGATGAGGCAAAGGATGGATGGATGGATTCTGTGGTGTTTGTAAAGGGTGAGGGACCATGTTTAGCAGCTGTGAGAAGGAGAGAGCTGTGGTTTGGCTTTACATGTTGCTCTTTCCTTAGCTGCTGTCACTCCTCACGACCAAAAGGAATATTGCTGCCAACTGGTTGATGATGTGACTTTTTATTTTCCTGAGTTTTAATCAGAATATTCACTAAATGCACTGATGTGCTTTTAAAGCAGATTTAGGAAGGGTTCACTTGCAGTCCATGATAGTGATATTTACACAAACATCACAAACTGCAGCGGTGTGCAGGGAAATAACAATCATGGTTGTGTGGCCACAGTGGCTCCCATCAAAGCCACCGTCCTCATGGTGCACACGTGTGTCAGGAGTCATCTGCTGTGGATTATTGTAGTCTGGGAATGTCTGTGGGTTGATCTGGATCCTATCATTTTGTCACCATATGTCACCTCTTACACACTTTGGAAGAACTGTGATATATGCAATGTCGCGCATGACTCACTAAATATGAATTTCACTTTTCATGAACTCTTTATGGAGAGCATTTTAAAACAAAATTAGCATTCATAGTAGTCATAGTTTTGTTGGTCATGATGAAACAACCCAAATTTCATGACTAAACATATGAACTGACATCTTGATGCTTACAGTAGTTGGAGCTCTGAATCAACATGAAGCTGAGCAGACAAACCAGGTTCATGCTCTACTCAATATGAGTGTCCACATGTAGGATTGAAAAGTCTTCACTTATCTTGGTATTGACAAGGCTTCACAATTTACCAAGATAAAACTGCATTGAAAGTGAATGTAAAATATATAACCTTGGAGTATTCCTCTCCTCATTCTCTCTCGTTGTCCCTTGTGTTTCTTAATTTCTAACAGCCAGTCTGTTCTTACATGTCTACCTTTTTCTACCCCTCTCTCTGTCTCTCTCTATAAGCTGGTTAGGGATGCATTTCTCAATCCCTAAATGCACACAGAAATGCTCAGCATTCTGGCATCAGCACTTCTTAAAATGGGCTGCTGCCACCTCTGTTCCAGCTGGAGCTTCAGCAATCTTGGAGTGAGAAGGAGAGATGAGAGTGGGAGGAAAATCTGCTAAATCCAACAAATTCAGGAATGTATTTTCATTAAAACAAGTTTTTGTGAAGGGACTGGGAAGGTGGAGGATAGATATGGAGTATCAGAAGTATTCAGACCCAGCAGCTCAATGGCTGCACAGTGCTACAAGTATTAGAGAAGCAGAGAATGGGGATACCTTACATAAGGTGTAGAAAACACAAGGCTGGAAAATTTATTCGGCTGCAGGATCTGCTAACAGGAGTTTGAGGAGAAAGCTCCAGTTTCAAATGCCTGTCTCTCTGCTTGTTGCCAGGTATATTAAGGAACGGTGTTTCCATGTGTATGCACATTCATGCTTGTGTGTGGCACTTCTATCACTAGCTAGAGTCTTCATCCCTCTAGATCCTCCATTATCCAGTCCATACATGTCTAGATTTGTTTCTTGCCCTGGTCAGTTTCCAGGACAAGTAATTACCAACCATGGAAACACATGACTTCCTGGAAGAAGCTTATCGGTGTACACACACCATCCACTGCCTTAAATGTACCTAGCAAGCTGGGAGCAACATCACAGAACTGCATTATCCCTCTGTATCCCTCTACAGTTGGGGTACCTGCTTTTTTCTCTTTACATTCACAAAAAGACATGGTGATGGGTTCTTATTCTCACCTTGTCCTGCTTTTTTCTTTTCTCTGTTCTGCCCCAATGAATATTTTTATTAACAATAAGAAAATGACTTCTTCTCTTTTGGAAAATGTTTTTAGGGAAGCAGCTGAGCTCAGCTGAGTTGATTGTTTCCATTTCATGGCATGCAACTGTTTGGTTGCACTCTGACCAATCATATCAACCTTGTTTCCAGCAGCAGCTGTTGGTGAAACTCATTGTGCCTGTGCAGAATCAAACAGCAGACAAGTTAAGTATGGGTTAAGTAATCAGTCCCATTTACTACAAGAGGTTCACTGCTGTTTAAAAGGTAGGGGTCACCTTCATTTTTCCAGTCTTTATTTTGCCATATAAGCAGCTCAAGTCCAGTGAATAACCTGAAATGGCACAAAGCTAAAAGGTAAATGCCAGAGCTAAAACAAGTAAACCAAAAAAGTCACAAAAAATTAAAACTGTATGCAAATGTTGTATAAAAGGGGCCTTTTTCAGGGATCAAGTAATAGGTTAACTTCCATCTTTTCTGTTGCATTGGAAGTACTGTACATGAAGCCTTTACAATTGATGCAAACTGTTTCCTAACACATGTCCTAACTTTTGTCAATTATTTATGGCCACAAATTGTATACAATTCTGTACAAAGACAGTGTCCTATGAAGCGTTATTTAGAAACAGGCAGTTACCAAAGGAAGTCAGACCTTCTCAGGATTTCAGACTATACCAGGACACACACACAGACATACACAAAATCCCTCCAGGCTGTGTAGAGGAAAATACCAAGACAGTAGCTTCAGATGATGGAGTGGCAGCGCAGTGTCTAGACTTTCCAGACGAAAGCAAAGCAACATACAAGTGCAATACATCTGTGGGAACTTCTGCAACAGTATCTATTCGAACAATATTTGATTTCTGTTGTAGAAAGAACACAAGTGTGCTCAGCTGTTCAATTGCACTAATAATAGCTGGAAAAATGGATGTGACCCCAAACTTTTGAAAGGTATTGTGATATCACTAAAGAAGTTAAATGTGGGAAGAAACACAAGCAGTCATACAGACATTAATCAGACCCTTAGGTTAGCCAAACTTAATTGGAAAAAATGATAGCTAGCAGAGGAGTCATTACTCAAACTGTCAATAGTTTTTCTTCCTTTCCTTTTATTGTATTTGTGAACTTCTATTTGCCTGCTTAACAGTTCTTGTGTGTAGGTGTATGTTTTTGTTTGTCTATGCATCTACTTTTCATTGTTAATTTGTAAATCATCTTTGAGTATCATGAAAAGCCCTCTATAAATTAAATGCATTATTATTACTTATTATGAACATAGTGTTATAATAAATCTAGCCACAGGGGTTATACCTGACAGAAATTAGACCGTAAACTTCAATACTGAGACCCCAAGTTGTGATAAACCAGAGTTATCCCTAAACACTCAGGCCAGGTGTCTATGTAGGCATTTTACCACAGGGCACTGACACTAGATCCTGTATTTTGGTGGCAGCTGCTCTCTTCCTATCTGTTTCAGCACTTTGTTATCTGTCTCAAATAGCTTCCCGTGGGTGTTTATTATCACCTAAAAGGCTGAAACCAGGAAGAAATTTATCAATCAGTATCATTCTGTGCTTTCAGTAATCCCTGCCTGCGTGTAATAGGCTGCTGAGATGCACCTTTCCTATGTGCTGACTCGGGCAGGTGAACAGACCCACCAGGCCCTCCATGCACTTGCTCCACTGCCCTTGATCCTTGTGGTGGATGCACATGGGGACCATCCGGTGTCAAAAGGCCTACTGCTCTCTTGAACAACAGGAATTAACTCTTGCATGGCTTTAAACTAACACAAACACAGAGAGAATGGGATATGTGCATGATTACAAAACAGGAGGGAACATCATATGGTAGAATAATATTAATCTAATTAAATGACACACATAAAAACACACGTATCTGTCAGGGAGGTGTGTGTGGAGCTCCCGTGAAGGTGGAGGTGAGAACCCAATTAAAGAGCCAGTAAGCAGGGACAGCAGAACAGAGTTTAATGTCTTTCTCTGGAACAGAATCAGATCGGAGCAGAAATAGTCTGGATGGATCAGGCAGAGAGTAATGCTTAGTTCGGTCCACGGTCGGGGTCTCCAGCAGGGCAGCAGGGAAGGCAAAGCACTCTCTAGTCAGTAGTACAGGCGAGGTATCATTACCAGGAGAGCAGTCCAACAAAAGGGATGAGGCAGTATCTTGGGTCAATAGAACAGGCAGGGTGTCGGTATCAGAATAATCAGGCACTGAGAGAAAAAGAGCTGGAGAGTCTAGACAATGCATAGAACAATCTGGCAGCTCCCCACAGAGTGAGGAGCCGCTATATGCTGTGGTGAGCAGGTGTGAATGATTGAGTGGCAGGTGATACCAATGTGGTTGATGATATGAAATTCCTGGGAGTCAGGGTGAGCTGGGGACAGGAAGTAGTTACAGAATAAGAGCATGTGGCAGGAAGTGGATGGGGTAGAATCATGACACTATCATCACTGACAATGTGCACACATTTGCTACTGCGCATGTGCAAAGGTACTGCCAAATTGTTACACATATTGGAGATTTTCAATCTGAAGTTCAGGAGCAGATCATGCCCAAAGCATACACTTCTTCCTCTCCCAGGCAAATTTAAACTGCTAAGAAAGACTCACTTCCGCTTTTGCTTTTTCTCCGACAGATTGAATGACGTATATATGGTTACTCACCCTGGACTGTTCAGTAGTTTACACATCCAACAAAGAGCTGTTCATCTCCATCACAGGATCGTCTCAAACTTCAGCCTTTTTTGAAGGTGCCACTGCAGACCCTGCCCCACCATCCACAGCATCCGGCAGATTTCATGATGTTTTGAGCAATGGACTGCAGCGACCTGAGATAGTTCTCTTGCACTTCTCCTGTCTCATGAGGCCTCCTCCAACTGCTATGCTCCTCATTCGTCATGCAGGAGAATTTCCCGGTGCCATTTTTCTCCTTTCCTGAGAGATCTTTGAGCCGCTCTGGTAATCCTGCTTTTTCCAGTAGCAAACGTCATTTGTTCTGCACATGTGCTTGGGCACATTCTCCATCAGTCCTCTAAAGTTACATTCTGACTTGACTGTTGCAGGACTAGAGGAGCATCATATTCCATTCCACAGATCAGTTAACAAGCCACTCCATTCCAACTGTTTCCTTTTCCACTTTGCCAAAACCTCACCTGAGGAACTCACTCATACATTCAACCTCTCAGGCACCCTCATAGCATAGCCACTAAGTTAGCCGCTCTACTTCCACTTCTTCCACTACATCCATTTCTGGTACAGGGCAATATGCAGCTTCCTCTTTTGCCTCTTTTCTGTTCCCCATAGAAGAAGAAGAAGATGAAGAAGAAATAAAATACACAGCATTTAAAAGTTTTGTCACACAGCACTAACTTAAAATACCACAAGTATTATTTTCCTTTTAGTTCCAAAGTATTATTTAGTAGATGTGAACCAAGTCATTATATTCTATGGTGTTGCTCTTAAGGTTGGGAACTATTCAATATGCCCACAATCCGCTCGAAGGCAGTGCTTTCTCAGCTGATTTCCTCCTCCACACTATAAAACTCTTGCACTACTATCCACCGAGCTGCACAGCCTCCTGCTCTCATGTCCGCATAAAAATCACTCCTACAGTGGGGCAAGTTCAACAGTTCAGTGTCCTCCTCCTGCCATGACCTCTTCACTCTCCCAAGCAAAGCTGTAGGCAGTTTCTGCATCTGCTTGTCTTTCTGTTCCCTACTTTTTTCATTCACTGAGCACCAAGATGTCCACTGTCTCTTTTTATCTTGGGCACAGGACTACCTACTTTGATCCTGTTGTCTTTTCCTTTCTGTCTCTCTAATTCTCCTCATTTGGCACCAAGCTGGTTTTCCCACTTTCCTGGCACTGGAATGCCGCCTGTCCCCTCATCTCTCTTCTCCCTCAAGTGTTGATGTATGCTTCTCCACCACTACATCACCTGGAGATTTAGAGCAGAGTCCTGCTTGACTTTGCCTACTTTCTCCACAATGTGGACCAGTTCTCCAACAAGGCGGTGGTTCCACTCATAATGATCATATCGACACTGCAAACAATGTGTCACCACAATGTTTCATCCATGTTTTCTCATTCTGTGGTGGAAGTCAATCCCACTCAGCCTGTCCCCACAATCCCACAAGTTACGACCACATAACAAGTCAGCAAAAAAATTCATCAGGGTTGCACCAGGAAATACCGTGACACAGAATGCCTTTTAATCAGTTTCTCTGCCCGTGATGGCAGCACAGTCCCAAGCCTCACAGTTAATCCTCACTGACAAAGCTCTCTGAAACATGCAGCAGTCCATGCTCAAAATGTGCCGTGAGGTGCAAATCGAAGGACTTCAACACATGCCACCAGCAAGGCTTCTTTCCTTTCCAACACCAGACTGTCACCTCTCCATTGCTCTGCAGGCACTGGGCTGTCTGAGGCCTTCCCATCTCATACAAACTCCAGGCTGCAATCTGCTTTCTCCTCCACCAGAGCTGCTCTGCCAGCATGAAAAACTTCATTGTTCCACAACTGACGCCACTGCCTTGGTACAGATGGGTGCTCTTTGACACTACTAACCAGTAGGTGCTCTCTCCTACCATGCCTCTTATGTTTATTCATGCAAAACAGCTTCTGCAAAAAAACCTTGAACCACCAATCATTACTTACCTTCTTAAACATAACAACACCAACCAGCCACGCAACCCTATACCCGTCCTTCATTTCTAGCTTCAATCCACCTTAAGCCCATACAAGCCACTCACCTGTCACCTATAACTTTGAATGCACACTGACCCCCTTTTTGTCTAGGACTTTGGACAGTTGCTACAAGGTTCTGGTTCCTTCACCACATCAAGACCAATCATCTCTCTCCAGCATCTCACCCAACCTCTACTTCAGACATTCAGTCAGAATAGGAGCAGATTCAGCCACCTACAGCACATCAGATCCAACCTGAAGGACACTGAATGCATCCTACTGACTCTTATTTCCTGGAAGGTTTTGGAGGCCCGCAAGCGCCCCAGAGCATTGTGGATCCCCAAAGCCAACACACAATCACATAGAAACACCCAGTCATTAGAGTAAGGATGATGGACAGCAACACACATACAGTGCCTTGCGAAAGTATTCGGCCCCCTTGAACTTTGCGACCTTTTGCCATATTTCAGGCTTCAAACATAAAGATATAAAACTGTAATTTTTTGTGAAGAATCAACAACAAGTGGGACACAATCATGAAGTGGAACGAAATTTATTGGATATTTCAAACTTTTTTAACAAATAAAAAACTGAAAAATTGGGCGTGCAAAATTATTCAGCCCCTTTACTTTCAGTGCAGCAAACTCTCTCCAGAAGTTCAGTGAGGATCTCTGAATGATCCAATGTTGACCTAAATGACAAAGGATGATAAATAGAATCCACCTGTGTGGAATCAAGTCTCCATATAAATGCACCTGCACTGTGATAGTCTCAGAGGTCCGTTTAAAGCGCAGAGAGCATCATGAAGAACAAGGAACACACCAGGCAGGTCCGAGATACTGTTGTGGAGAAGTTTAAAGCCGGATTTGGATACAAAAAGATTTCCCAAGCTTTAAACATCCCAAGGAGCACTGTGCAAGCGATAATATTGAAATGGAAGGAGTATCAGACCACTGCAAATCTACCAAGACCTGGCCGTCCCTCTAAACTTTCAGCTCATACAAGGAGAAGACTGATCAGAGATGCAGCCAAGAGGCCCATGATCACTCTGGATGAACTGCAGAGATCTACAGCTGAGGTGGGAGACTCTGTCCATAGGACAACAATCAGTCGTATACTGCACAAATCTGGCCTTTATGGAAGAGTGGCAAGAAGAAAGCCATTTCTTAAAGATATCCATAAAAAGTGTCGTTTAAAGTTTGCCACAAGCCACCTGGGAGACACACCAAACATGTGGAAGAAGGTGCTCTGGTCAGATGAAACCAAAATCGAACTTTTTGGCAACACTGCAAAACGTTATGTTTGGCGTAAAAGCAACACAGCTCATCACCCTGAACACACCATCCCCATTGTCAAACATGGTGGTGGCAGCATCGTGGTTTGGGCCTGCTTTTCTTCAGCAGGGACAGGGAAGATGGTTAAAATTGATGGGAAGATGGATGGAGCCAAATACAGGACCATTCTGGAAGGAAACCTGATGGAGTCTGCAAAAGACCTGAGACTGGGATGGAGATTTGTCTTCCAACAAGACAATGATCCAAACCATAAAGCAAAATCTACAATGGAATGGTTCACAAATAAACATATCCAGGTGTTAGAATGGCCAAGTCAAAGTCCAGACCTGAATCCACTCGAGAATCTGTGGAAAGAACTGAAAACTGCTGTTCACAAACGCTCTCCATCCAATCTCACTGAGCTCGAGCTGTTTTGCAAGGAGGAATGGGCAAAATTTAAGTCTCTTGATGTGCAAAACTGATAGAGACATACCCCAAGCGACTTACAGCTGTAATCGCAGCAAAAGGTGGCGCTACAAAGTATTAACTTAAGGGGGCTGAATAATTTTGCATGCCCAATTTTTCAGTTTTTTTATTTGTTAAAAAAGTTTGAAATATCCAATAAATTTTGTTCCACTTCATGATTGTGTCCCACTTGTTGTTGATTCTTCACAAAAAATTACAGTTTTATATCTTTATGTTTGAAGCCTGAAATGTGGCAAAAGGTCGTTAAGTTCAAGGGGGGCGAATACTTTTGCAAGGCACTGTATATAGAGGAGTATCCCTCATAAAAACAAGGTCTACAGTGTGGCACTGGTTCGGTTTTTCAAACCACTGGTGGTAGTGGGGTGTAAGCTGACACCTCATGATACCACTGACATCAGAGGGCTGCAATGTGCAGGCCAGATGAGGCCAACCATTTGCTCAGTATCACCACATACAGTCAAACTCCCACAAGACGCCCTGTGTCCATCTCCCTCTATCTTCCTCCTCCTCACCCCCTCTCTTTGCTGTTGCCATGGGGTGCAGGAGGGTGATGGTGCATTTGAAGACTGGTGCAGAGTGAGAGGTGATAGAAGATGGAAGGGCAAAAAAGGAAAGGAGGCAGTGGAGTAAGATAGGGGTGAAAGAGACTGAACAGGGGCAGAAAAACAGATGGAGAATGAGAAAGATTAGAGAATAAAGGGGGGGGGGGAGTAAAACCAATGAGAGTGGATGGTAGGGGTTTATTGTTGTTTCCTTAAAAAAAGCTGTAGACTCTGTATTTGACTCATAGCACTGCTACCGGGCGGAGGAACACACCTTATACATACATACACACACACACACACACACACACACACACACACACTGTGTTTTCATTCCTTGTGGGGCCTTTACATGGACTTACATTTCCTGTAGACTTATCCTAACCTTTACCATAACCACTACTTCCCTAACACCTAACCTCATTCTAACACCTAAACCATGTTGCCACCCTAAAATTCAGTGATTTCCTTGTGGGGACTAGCTTCTGGTCCCCACAAGTATGGCCTAGCCCCCACAGTGTGAGTGTGTTAATAGGTTTCAGTCCTCATGATGTAAGTAATACAAAGACACCTTTTGCTTGTGCTACATGGCAATCACCATGGTAACGAAATGTACAGAACACAACCAGGGTGGGATATTTTTGAGTTTCAAAGGCATGGAAACAACAATAGGGATGATAAAGAGAGGAAAAGAACTGGGGAGGGAAAGAAAAAGGCTGTGAGAGAGAACAAGAGTTACATCAGCCTAAGTACAAGCAGATGGATGGGTGAGCATGTGCTGGTGAGCGTGAGTGTCCAAGGTCACAGCTTAGAACTGTCTGTGTGCAGAAAGGGGAGAAGGAGGGTGGAGGCTAAAGGGAACATCAGTGGAAAGGACCTGTAACACATTAAAGAGTCAGTTCACAAAAACATTGTACCTACTTGCTGGTTTCTGGTGATCCAGATAGTTTTAGTTTTATTTGTACAAATTCTGAGATATGTCTTTTTCCCTCTGTCCCAATACAACCAAGGCGAAATTTGAATTTGGAAAAACAAATCATTTTTTATTTGTGTGAAAACCACAAATTGAATTCTATTCACCTTCATTGTATTGTGGTGGATGCAGAAAGAAAAAAATTAAAACCAAAACCAAATGTATGCACTACAGGTGAGAATATGGGGGTAAACTAGGCCTTTAAAACAACAGAAACAATGTAAACAATACTCACAGGATGCCTTTCGTATAAGCTGGGGACATGTTCATATTCCTGTATGTGTTTGTGGTGGCCTAAATGCAAGTACATGTCTCTGTGTGTTTGTGGGTATGTTTGTGTGTGTGTGTTCTCCCCAATAAAAGCTCACCCCCCCATTCTGGGAGTAGATTTAGCAAGGACAGCTGAGTTCATTTCAGAAGTTAAAGCAAGTCAGAGGTCAGACACTGTTGTAGGTGGCCTCTTGTACTCAGATCACCATCTAGCAGTTGGCAAATAAATCAGTCTTGCTGAGCCGTTTGGCAAGCATGACATACCTCCCTCCGTCACTGTCTATCTATCAGTCTGTCTTTTGTGCTTTCCCCTGTACACACACACACACACACACACACAGTCCAACCGCTACATGTAATGCTACATGTGGCCCATGTCTCCCCACTGGACATGACCACCACTGCCACCCTGAAACTTCCTGAGAGCTAACTCACATTTAATTCTGTGCAGTGATCCAGGTCCATGTATTTTTCTTTTTTAAATTTTTCTGTGCTCAGATGAAGTTTTGCATGTTATTAGTTTATTTATTTGTGCATTTATACAGGTCAGATGCTCAAATGCACTCATGTAACTCCTACAGTGGCGTATATCTACATGCACACATTTGTACATTACACATATATACTGTACATTTGAATACATGAAAATGTTGTAGACACAGAAGCAGAGATCAATTGTCCCCTCTCCTTCTACTCTGCTGGCCATTGATCTCAGTTGAGAACAAACAGCGTTCGACTATGCAGGAAGGCCATCTTTTTAAGGTGGAACTGGGTATGGGTTGGAGTCAGGTACAGGAAAAATACATATTGAACATTATAGTATTTTAGCTGAACGTTTCCCAAATTTCTTGCCTGGTCAGACCAGAAAATGGCACAGGAGGAATGCTTATTTACAAATTATTACATAATTTGTTAGTTACTCTTAAGCCAGTGACACTTAAAGCTTGGTGGAACAGTGACTAGTGGTCACAGGGATATTTTTTTCACTCATCTTTTTACAATGATTGATTGCTTCCCAGTGGTGGTAGAAGTACTCAGATCCCTTGCATAAGTAAAAGTCCTGCACTTAAAGTATAAGTAAAAGTATAAAAATATTAGCATCAAAACATACTTAAAGTACTCAAAGTAAAAGTTATTATTATACAGCAGGACACATTTAACATTAATGTGTATCCTATGATTTGAATATATTTACTGAAGCATTACTGTTCATTACATTTAATGCTGGGTGCCTTGTGAATTTTTCACCAGAGATCAGTAAAGTCTTATGATTATATTATGTTTTTTTTTTTTTGTAATAATCAGTTTCTGAAAAGTAACTAGTAACTCATGTTAGAAAACAAATGTGGTGGATTAAAAAGTACAATATTTGCCCTAAAATGTAATGAAGTCAAAATATGAAGTAGCACAAAATCAAAATACTCAAGTAAAGTACAGATACCTCAAAATTGTACTTAGGTACAGTACTTGAGTAAATGTATCTAGTTACTTTCCACCATTGTGGGTTCCTACATCAGTATGCACTTTTCTGCTAAATGCAGGACTGTTTCCGTTATTTCACAGCTTCCACAGAGATGTTTGTATTTGTAACATTTCTCTCATTTTCCTATTGGTTTTAAGATGTCTAATCTCAACTGGAAAATGATGATGTCATGTATGTATGCACCAATCAGGATTCAGCTAAATTTTAATTGAAACCTGATGATGGCTGTGGCCTGTTTGCTTAAGTTGTCTGTCAATTGAATCTGATCAAGCCACACTCACACAGCCCTGACGAGGCAGATTGGAAGCAGTTTTGACCGTAAAATAATAAAAAAAAAACTCAAACAATAACTGTCACGTATTAGGTCACAAATGCCCAGTGTTATGATGATATGAGTTTCAGCTTTTACACAGTAAAACTTTCTCACTACTGACTGCAAATCACGCCTCCACTGTAGATCAGTATAAATTCGAACAGGACAGCTTTTATAAAACTGTACAAAGTAATGCAGCATTTTGAACTCCCCAGGGATCTGCTTTCTCAGCTGGCAGCTCTGTCAGTATGGTTTATAATTAGTCAGAGGTTACCAAACCAAACAAATAATTTCAACTGTGTGTATTTGCCTTTTCAAGTGACTCCACTGATTGCAGCCATTCTTGTTTTGCTGCTAAGTGCTGCTAATCAGACATTCAAACAATCTGCCACCTGCTCCAGGAATACCTTTCTGCTATCATAACTGGGGGAGAGACCTCAAATAATCTGTGTAATTTATGGAAACCTTTGTAACTTCCTGAAACCACAATTCAACAGACATTCCCACTTCTCTGTTTTCATTCATTAACTTTTCAGTTATACACCTAGTACAACACCACAGATGTCTTTGTCGTTCACACCAGTGTGTTTCAAGGAAACTTGCCTTGCCGTGGCTCCAGCTGTAGTTTGTGTCTGTAGTTCGTTTTCACCCAGACATTTGCCTTTCTTACTCATTTTTATTTGGTGTAGCTGTGGCGAACGGCGCTACTGGAGCAACTTTTTCACATTCACCACATGCTGTATTTTATACTGTTTACCTCAAGATTGTCACAGCCAAAGAATAAACTGTTGCCCAGTCGTGTCTGTGAGCATTATCAACCACTGTGCTGTGGTTCTTTTGTGTCTAATGAGCTTTTAACACATAAATGTGTTCCTCCAACTGGACGTCCCAGGTCATGTTTCATTGTCTCACTGGTACATGAACCAACACACCTCCACCAACGCAGCCCTTTTTGTTTTTCAGGGCAAATGTCTCTGTGAATCCACCCGGAGAGACCCAAGCGTTAAGCGGAAGGTTTCTTTCTTGACTGAATCGATAGAAACAAGGCACAAGTGCCCCCACAGGTCTCCAGCCTGTGACTTCTATCAGCCTCATTTTTTGGAGTGATGATCCAAACCGACTACGACAGACCAGGGTCGTGTACTGCTACAGATAGGGCAGGCTGAGCTCAGAGTGCATGCGACTTTTACCATGACGATATGCCTCAAAAGATAATTTGATGATCTGTGTGTTTTGCTGCCAGGTTACGCCACCACCTCTACCATCTCCTCCCAACCCCTCCTTCTCCAGTTCCTTCATTGCTGCAGTAACTTATTAATTTCTGTCAGCAGGTTTTTCCTGCCATTTAGAGATACTACCAAATCACATTATGCCTGTCATGGATTATGTGTACAGGCAACACATGTCCTTGAAGAAGAAAGGAAAAAAAAAGATCAAAGATGTTCTATGGAAGATGGACGTGTTTGTGTGTGAGTGTGTGTTTGCATCCCACATATGTTTGATGGGGAATGCAGGCAGCTTTCAGTTTCTTACCAAAATGATATAATTATTAGCATTCTAACATATTTTTGGGGATTCCGCTGAGTGCAGTATGGAACATTTAATGGTCATCTATGCAGTTGTTTGGCTGTTGATTCAATTAGAGATGACTGTCACAATCAGAAAGGCCACAGAGCCATATTCCCATATTTACTCAGATGTGTGTGTGTTTGTGTGTGGAAAAGGATTTGAAGCTGTCACTTTGTAATTACCTCAGCAAATACAGGCTTGGACAGAGTTGACTGAAGGCTTCCAGTTGGACAGCCTTGGGAGAAAATGAGAAGTGACAGACCACATAATGTGGCGAGGGACATAAATAACTTTTACCCCTCTCTTCGTCATAGCGACATGGATGATACTTTAAGGATTTTGAAAAAGAGAAACAGAGAGTGAGGGATAGATGAGCTGAAATAAGAGAATATCCCTTGCTTTCATCTCTAGAAAAAAATTTGACATCCTCTCTCACTTGCTTTGATGAAAGTCTGGCTTTTTTGGGGGGTGTTTTATCCTCTTACACAAGGTGTATGTATTATAGGCTGTGTGCGATTTGTGTGATTCACATGTGCACTCACATATTGTGATGAACACCGGCACGCACTGGTGTCATTTTTTTTTCCAGCACAATGTGTGTAGGTGGCATAAGGAAGCTTGCTTTGTGTGTGTGTGTGTGAGTGTGAGGGGCTTTTCTTAGTGCCAGTCAGCGTTGGAGGGCCTAAATATTTCATTTTCCATCCTCATCAAGTACAAAAGTCCAGGGGTTTGTGTTTTACCCACTGGCCGTTCAGCTTCATTTTGTTGTCTAGGACTTTCTTCGCCATCCTGTGTTCTTTCAGCTCTGGGCAGGTTGTTACTGAAACAACAACACTATTGTTACAGCAGATGTGTGTGTCAGTGTGAGTCCTGCATTCATCACTGAAGAAACACTTCCGCATTGTAGGGACTAATGGTACGTCTTCCAGCTACTTCAAGCCCCAGATATGCAATTTTATATACACGCATACACTATATACATCCTTTCAAACTTTACCATTCTGCCTCTGGCTCTATACCACCACTGTCTGTCTATCTTTCTCCTTACCTCTTTTTTCTCTGTCTTCTCCTGCCCTCCGTGCACCTCCACCACTCTGCCTGGCTGTAGTCCAGCTATAGATTGTTAATTATGGTTTGTACATGATGCACAGTCTCGCCTCCAAATACTACAGCACTATTCTTTGGCAGACATCAAAGTGTCAGTGTTTCATTCCATGGGGATTGGTGATGGTAGTGTGTGATAAGGCCCCTGCCTGCTCACTGAATTAAACGCCCATGGCTGGGTGCAGGTACTCAGGATCTAATGAACAGACACTGAAACAGGCGTTCATACACAGTCTATTCATTTAAACAATGAAATAAAGATGCAGAAACATGACACAGGAGGGATATGTACATGTTATAAATAGAGCAAAAACATGTCACAAACACTCAAAATAAACTTCATCTGTCTTGATTAAACTATGGACTAAGCATCTAAGCAAATTCTTCTTCCTTTCATCTGTCTTCTCTCAGAAAAAAAAGCTTTATGTTGGTCAATATGTCCACAGAGATCTGCCGTACACTCACTGTCCTTCACTCATCTCTCATCTTACAACCCTGTGGCAAATTGGATTTTTAAACAGCTCGTTTTTGATCTTTCCCCCAAACTCATAATTGACTGGTTTTCTGGCTCTCTCTCTCTTTCTGTCTCACCAGCAAACTTAATGAAACAAGAATTGGTACAAAATGAAAATAACAAAGAGCAGTCTCTATAGCAACTCTCGCCATGATTTGTACAAAGGACAAATGACAAGTGTTTAAAGGGCTGTGGGGCGTTTTAATGTTCAGTTTGTGTTTTCTCTTGTCGACTGAGAAGGTCTCGGGAGACAGCAGGAAAAACAGCCATGAAAGGAAAATTACAGAGACAGACAGACCGAGGGGCAGAGGGAGAGAGAGCGATAGAAACTCGTCCTTGCTGATCAGTGCGTGTGCTATTGTCTGTTCTGTTCTTTGTCCACAAGGACAATGACAGAGGAGAGGAGGCATTGAGGCAAGTGATGCATATAAACAGTGTTTAAGGCTCTTGTACCAAATACCTGACCACAAGTTGGATATAAACATAGCTGCCCTGCTGCTAGTACCACAAGTGTTCAATCCTCACATTGTATGAAGATATTAACAAACCTTAGATTTGTCACCACTGTTATGAAATTCTACAACCTCCCCCCGTTGATTACTTGAATTAAACACTGCATGTCATCTCATAGGTTTACTGAATATATCCAGTCCACTGCAACGTGGGTCTTATTCTTGCGATTTTATTTGTAAAGATGATAAAATTGTACTCAGAAGGTTAATTTATGAGATCTGGGAACAGTATTACTAAAATTCACATGTGGGGCAAGAAACTGGAGCAGATAGGTTTAAAACACACCCACAGGTGAGCCACATTCATTTGGAAGAAAAAGCATCAAGGTTTAGTTTTTAAATAACCGACCAAATTCACCATTGACTTACTATACTTATTGTAGTTGACCAACATTTATTATTTTAGAAAGCATTATGGTCTTTTACAATGAATAAAGACTACACTAAAAATTACAGCAAGTAATTAACTGTATGCTTTTAAGATTTTAAAATAATGTAACTTTTACAGTGTGATTGTTAGGGTGCGCTCGAACACAGAGTGAGCGAGCACATAAAAAGGGGACCCAGGTGGCTGGCTTCAGTGCAAGCAGTGAGGTTTATTTACAGTGAAGGTAGTGACATATATACAGGAGGAGTAATGAGGTAGATGACCGGGTGTCGATCAGCAGCAGCAGAAAAACAGTCAGTGGTATGATGGATGATGATGTACCGGGCTGCGGACGCAGAGGTCACTCCTGGGCTGGTCGAGGTGGAGGTGATGATGGCTGTAGATAGAAGAGGAGAGATAAACTGGGTAAGGGAGACTGTGCATCAACCTGGGAGGCGGTGGCTGGTGGTGTAGATTAAATCCAGGGGGGTCCAGAGGAGAGGTCCAAAGAGGAAGAAGACACTAGAGATGGCAGGGCAGGATAATGACTAGGGTGCTAACAAGGACTAGAGAAAACAAAGACAATCTTAGCATAAACTTGATAAAACAACATAACAACCACTGGCCTGAAGACAGAGAAAGAACTGGCAGGGGAGTGACTGGTGAACAGTGTATAAGTATGGAGGAGACTAATGAGGTGCAGCTGGTGAGTAATCAGGGAAGCGGGGAAGGTGTGTTGAATAGTGTAATCAGTGCAAGGGCTAGGCTAGTGTGAGAAAAAGAAGAGAGGAAGGTGGAGCTGGGCAAACCTGACACTTCCTTGTTTCCAAGGAACTGCTACATTTTAGACATTGCTCTCCTGTTCCAATAAAACTGCTCTGCCTGTGTGTGTGTATATTGCTTCCTCTTCCTGGGCTCAGATCTAATCTCTATTTCAACTATTCAAGGAATCCCCATAAACTATAGCTTCCCCGGCCCATTAACCAGGTGGTGGTAATAAAGTAACTGTGGACCCTCTTTGCTAAAGCTGTAAATCTAATGAGATTTCAGTGTTTTAGTGAACCAGTCTCCCTTGATGTTAACCAGTGCTTCAGTTGGCTAACACAGTAAATACTGACCAGTGATTCAGTGAACACATAGGGTGATATATAGATATGTAACTACATAAACATAAACACAACTGTGAGATTAAAGTATATAGACTTATGTATGCTATATAATAAAAACCCTAACTAATTATATTCTTTTCTATCTAA
>NW_018127909.1:378924-382998 GCF_001952655.1 Monopterus albus | reverse complement strand
TGTTGGACCAGCCAGGAGTGACCCAAAACCAGTGGTGTGTCTGGAATGGAGAAGATGTGGAAGTGGATGTCCTCGTGATGGTTGCCGGCGATGGTGAGACGGAGGGATGGAGTCCGGTGAGTGATGTGGGTCAGCAGTCGGCCATCGATAGCCCGGGTCTCTATTGCATGGGAAAGTGGTTCGGCGATAAGGCCTAGTTGCTCCACCAGGGCCGGGTCCATGAGGTTACCCCCAGCTCCAGAGTCCAGAAGAGCATTGCGGGAGAACGCCTGACCAGCTGTCTACAGGAGCACGGGCAGGAGGCAGCTGGTACCCGGCCTGGTGGAAGTGGAGGGACGGCCCGTCAGTGTCCCCACTGTCAGTGGCGGGCCCGCTCTTTTGGCCGCACCGGGCAGGTGGCAATGTGATGATCAGGAGCCCTGCAGTACAGGCACGACCAGGTGCGGATACGGCAGGGGGGCCGCCCCCGTGGCTGAGAGGGCCCCAGGGAGCGGAGAGAAGGGGGCTCATCACGTGTATTCAGCTCCGCCTTGATGTTTCGCCTTGATGTTCTCATCGAGGCCGTGCGAAGCGCGCGGTCCTCCAAGCTGGCCTCTATTGCAAGAACCCGGAAGTCAATGGAGTAATCCAGGACGCGACGAGCCCCCTGGCGGATAGTCATAAGCTCCCTGGCAGCTTGACCCTGATGAGATGAAGGTGAAAAAACAGTCTGTATTTCATCCAGGAACTCGGTGATGGTGGTGCCGATGAGCACACCACTGGAGTCCGCAGCCTCGGCCCAAGTAAGCACTTTCTCATGCAGCCGGTTGATAACATAACTGATCTTCTCTCTGTTCGTGCGAAATGTCCGTGGTTGCTGATCGAACTTTTTAAGAGCAGATGTAGATAACAGGAAGTAGAATGTGTTTCTACTTTTTCTCCTATTATCAGAACAAATGGAAACTTTTAGTCATTATTTATTATTTCTCTCTCTGACAGTTGCTGTATCAGTTGGACTGAGTGAGACTAAGAACCTGACAGGGAAAGCTGGAGAAAGCATCACTCTGAACACTGGAGTCACTGGACTACGTGGCAACTATCAGGTTCTCTGGTCATATGGTGTAGATAAACGTGTCATCATCAACTTTGACAATGGAAAACTGGAGTGGAATGAATCACAAAGATTCCAGCTGGATGAAAGGACGGGCTCTCTCACCATTCTGTCTCTCCATATCAACGACAGTGGACAGTATCAGGGCCAGATCATCAATGGGAACGGGTCACAGCAGACCTTTAACCTGACTGTTGTGGGTGAGTGTTTGGAGGCGTGTGGAGAGGCTAATCCTAAGAATGTGTGTGTGTGCATGGAGCTTCATGCAGAAAAACTAGAAACAGATAGTATAAGAACAGAGAATGCTTGAGAGCTTGACAGTTTTGGGGAAAGCTAACACTACTTAAAAGCCAAACATATAGATTTGTAATTTTTGTTAATTTCTTTGAACATCTCAGATGTTTTGGCCAGTGTGTAAGCGTTTGGTTGTCCTGCACCGCATCTGAGGTCAGACTCAGGGCAGTTGAAGTGACCTGGGTGCACGCATGGAGGTCTGCTACTCAGCTGACGGCACCCGATAGATCCGTGTATGTCTGCATTGCACTGGTACAGCTCAGATGACTCTGGGCCAGCCTGTCCGCCTCCACTGGTCAGCATCTCTCTTCTGTTTTTTTTGTTGCCTCAGATTTGAGATCAAACCATCTTTTTACTTTATCAGTTGTGTGCCTTTCTCTTTATACAGCATCTGTGTGTCTTTTTTGTTTTATTCTATATCCACTACAGATGTTACTAAATATGGCAGCTCATTCACTGTTCTTCACTTCTTAACTACTAAGTTCCTCTTTGCTTTGGAGTTTGTTGCTCGATCACCTTTAGATTTCCATTGTAGCAATCCTGGCTTTCTCAACTTCTCTTTTCAGTTTCTGTGTGAGATGTGTGCACACGGCCCTGCTGTCTCATGCCCTTTGTTGGGCATTGGCAGGCAGCTAACCTATGCTAATTAGGAATGACTGGCAAGCGCTTTCAACTTACAGGCACATGGGCTTCATCAATATAAGAAAACTGGTGTGAACAATTCTGTGGTTTAAGATCTTGCTCATGAATCAGACGTAAACTTTTCTTAGGACCTTTCTTAAGAACAACCTACTAAGAAATTTAAGAAAACACTTAGGAAGATGTTGGTGAATGGTCTTATACTTATATAGTGCTTTTCTAAGCATTTTAGCACACTCAAAGTGCTTTCACACTATTTTGCCATTCATACACTGGTGACATCACCAGAAGCAACTGGGTGTTCAGCGTCTTCCTCATGGACACTTCGACGTGTAGACTGGATAAGCCGGGAATCAAACCACCAACCTTCAGATTATGAAATGACCCGCTCATCCTCCTGAGCCACAGCCACCCGAAGTCAATTAAATTGACTGGACTGGCTTAAATTATTGGCCAAACTTATGTTATGACTGATACCTCACTAATGGACAATATTTTAGCCAATAACAAGAAACTGCAGCACAGAAATAAGATGTGTTTGCATTACTCATGTGTCACCATTAAACAGTGATATAAGAACACTTAAAACTTTAATTTGGAACTTTAAAACATCAGGAAGAAAAATGGCATTTTGCTGCCCTCTTTGGTTCTATGGTTATAGCCTGTTTAACCACTGACCCCACCCAGCGACACTGGTGTGTGTGGTCAAAACGTCTTTTGTCGTCGTTCTTATTAAGGTATTCTTGTTTACTTTAATTGCTTACATCTAAAATAAAGATACTGACCTCAGATGTCCTGTATCTGTTGGGCTACAGTTTTGATAAGCTGGCCCTAACTGTTGGCTAGTCTGCAATCTGTGAGGTTGTCTAACTGCTCATGTTTTTTGCTCAACTGGACTTCACTATAGCAGTGTTGCCAGATCTTGGTAGTTTACTTTAGTGATTACAATTTTATCATCTCCAGTAGAAAAGATGGCCAAAACTGCAAAAGTTAAAACAAGCAGAATTATCATTTAAGGTATACAATTAGCATGGAATGATGAGATGTAAATGCACAGAGACTCTGATTAGAGATCAAAATTGTTTGTGGACTGGAGGTGATGACAGCCAAAAATTGTTAAAAGGTAGAGTAACACCCACTGAACAACTCGTTTATCCCTGTTATTTGATCTTATATAATCAGTAGTAATTTTTTTTAAAAAGTGCTTTGATTAGTAATGTGCAACAGATTTTTTTCCTGAAAAATAACATGTAACTTGCTTGAATAAGTATAAAAGGAATAAAAGAAAAAGCCTTGAGTCTGTCAGGCCAAGTTAGAGTTACTGTGGAAGTGTAACCTGCATCATTTATGTGATTATTTCTGCTCCTCACAGACTTTAAAATGTGTCTTGCTTACTGACAACACTGTAATCCTTTCCTCTGTTTGTTGTCATGACATCCTCATCATTTTTCTGACATGCTTTTTCTGTATACAGCCTGTCATTTATGGCCGCTTCCTACTTTAGTGACACAGTTAATAGGTGTTCAGGATGCATATGTGTGTGTGTGGGTGGTTCAAGGCAGACAGAAACACTGCAACAAAGACAAAAACATGACCTTTATTTGTCCTTGTGAACTGGTTTAACAGCACATGGTGGTAACGGAAAGAAAGGCACAGATAAGGACGGCGACAACAAGAGGAGAGTGAGTCTGAGAGAGATAGTGAAAGAGGCAAAGATAAAAAAAAATGGCATACAGGGAAAAAAGAGAAGCACCAAACAATGAAAGGGAGACTTAGCAGACAGACAAATGCACATCTCCACCTGTAATCGCCTCCTGCAGGTCAGCTTCAGCCTTGACTTGCCACAATCCTCCAACTAACACTGAGCCAAGCCATCAAACACTATCTCCTCTTCTACCTCATAACTGACTCCCTCTTTTCTCTCTCTTTGCACAAACAGAAAAGACCTTGATGTTTTTCCAATAATTGGCAGCAGGGGTTGACTTTTTTTCTCCAGCCCCCCTCCCCCTTCTCTTTTTTTATGTTCATCTTTCTCTCTCTTTCTTCTTTTT
>NW_018127909.1:370609-378720 GCF_001952655.1 Monopterus albus | reverse complement strand
TCTTCCTCTTCCTTTAGAGATGAATAGTTGGCCCGGGATCAAAGGCAGACCCAAACCGGTCACTCTGGCCACCACAAAGGGGCGGTGAGTGCTGGCGAGGGGCCAGGTGCTGCACATGGCCACATAGCCAGGGACAAGCCGTGCAGATGGGGCCTGCAGAGCCCTTGTTGCCTCCACCCCCACTCCTGTATACAAGAGGTCAGTGGCTAAAGTATCAGAGTGTGTGCATCCTGTAAGATGATAAAGTTCTGTGAAACTGAACCCTTTTTGTTTCCATCTGTCTTTTCCTTACACATGTTTCTCTCTGTTTGTTTATCAGTTTGTTTACTTCCTGCAACTGCCCTGTCTTTGTTTCTCTCTATACCTACAGTATCACAGTCTTCTTCTCTGACTGTTTGTGTTCATGTTGGCTGTTCCAGAGTGCGGAGTGCAGAGCGAGGCTGGCGGCCTGTGCAGCGGGAAGAGAACCAGCTGAGGTAAACATCTTGTCCCTATGGGCAGAATCGTGTTTAAATGTTTGAGACCCAACCAGAGTTTAGTCAAACACTTCCTTCTACACAGCCCTTGTTTAAATATATACATGCTACAGCCGACTCAGATGTGGCTGTGGCCAGTACAAATAAATTGAGGTAGAGAACACAAAAAGTGGGATAGATAAAACAAATGAACAACACCTTGTAGTCCAAATATATATGCAACACCCAGCTTGCTTTTCCACTCCTTCAAGTGACACGTTTGCAGAATTTCTCTGAGGACAGCCAAGATGATGTTACTGAGTCGGAACAAAATTGTTGGAATCCTGAATTAGAGGCAGTATATTACTAAAATTGTATTGTGAGAACCTTTTTAGCACATGACAACATAATTTCTCTGCAGAACCTTACTTCTAAATTTTCAATACAGGTTTGATCTGTATTAGCTGGGGCAGTTACAATATACAGTACAGTACTGACACAAGAGCCCAAAGTATACACACACAGAGCCTTGCAAGTCTTGGTCATACCAGTTGTTCTCACAGGGAATCAAACAATATGCTTACTATCTGGAACAAGCTCCTGTTTTTTTTGTTCAGGTTTTTTTTAAATCATTTTGTTAAATAGCATTTACAGATCATGTATAATGTTATGGGAATGTAAAAAAAAGATTCCAACCAGCAAAAACATCCAGGACATAAAGAGACATTCATAAATTTTTAGGAGAGAAAAACAACTGCAGCAGTATTTTTCCACACTCTGCATTTTGTCATGCTTGAATCTATGGCTTCGGCCATATGTTTAACATTAGATGTGCTCTTTTGTTAGATGAGAACGTAGTCATCAAAGTTCTGGTGCTTCCCAATGAATCAGTAGGGCTCTGTCCACACCCTCTGCTTGTGGTCTTAATTTTATTAAACACTATGATAACAGCCATCGCATGTGTGAAGATTAGCACAACATTTACAACATGAGCCATGATGTCAGTCATACTCTCCTTAATGCTAACTTACATTCAGGTAGGGTGTGTTCATTTCTGGACACATACTTGTTTAATCTGTGGATAAACAAGCTGAACAGAACAGGATGTATTGCCAGTGTGTGTCGTGCAAATATCTGAGGTTAATTAGTGTTGGGCAGGGTTAAAGTAATGTCATAGGTTTTTTCAGTAGAGTAGTGTAAGGGATTATTAGTGGACCTTTAGTAATCATATTACAATGACATGTTTTAGTATAGCTCCTTTACTTTGACATTTTTTCAACAATTTGCTGTATGGTGGGTTGATATCAGTTTGGCTTTCCATGTTCAGCGGACAGGCTGGTCCAGGACGTGGTTGCTTGAGGTATGATGACTGAGGCAATGGTTCATTGAGAAGAAATGCATCTTCTGTTAATTTCATAGTTGTCGTATTCATGATGTGTGTTCATAACTGGCTGGCTAATGTTAGCCAGGAGTCATCTAGAACTATGTTGTTGCTGAAGCTAAGCTATCTGCTGGAAGGTCGGTAAATCCTCCCAGACTGTAGGACTTCCTGCTTGCCTACAATGTCTGATTTTTTTTTATTAATGTGACAAATACAAAAGATGTTTTGTGTGATTGTGGAGGATGAAAGTGGCTAATAATGTAATGCAACGTTATGTTGCTCTTTTAATGACTTTTTCTGCTTTTTTGGACTTCAGCCACTTCTGAGAAATACAGTATATTTGGATCTTTAGCTGTTATACAGCGTTAATGTCACTTGTTGTTAACTTTGTCTTCTGTTTGTGTAGCAGAATGTTCTCGATGAAATCAGCTTGCTTTTGCTGGATAGTTGGTTGTACTGTATTTACTAGTGGCTGTGTACATGTGACCCCTTTTGCTTCTTAGTCCATTATTTACATAACAAAATATTGATTAGTGTAGCTTTAAAATGATACCATGCTGCCTGAACCATGGACATGACCCTGTTGAGCTTGTTAACAGGTGCTTGCATTGTTTGCCTACAAGAAATGCTGACTTCCTGAAGTTTTCTGTTTTGGCTTCTTTACTGATCATTCAGCCTGTTCCTGACCTGTCTGCTTATCTGGGTTCCTGTTGTGCTTTAATGATTTGCTCCCTGACAAACAGCTGCCTCCTCTGTGAGATATCTTATTCTTCTCATCTTTTTATCTTAAATAAATGTGCTACTCCAAACTTATTTTTTTAGCCATGCTAGCAACATGTCTCTAGGGTTTACACTGTAGGTTAATGACCTTAATGACCTGGCTTCAGTTGTACTTTATGTTTATATTCCGACTTCCTTCCACAGTCAAAAGACATTCAGCTTAGGTTGATGTGACTCTGAATTGCCTACTAAGAGTGAATGTAAGTGTGTGTGGCTGTTTGTCTACATGTTAGCCCTGTAGTAGACTGGTGACCTGTCCAGGGTGGACCATTCACCCAATGTCAGGGAAGGAAGAGCAGGAACCTTCATGGAAGGACAAACCCCTGCACGGTATGTACCGCCGTCAGATAGAAGGAGTGGCTGATATCAAAAAATCCTACCAGTGGCTGGACAAAGCTGGACTGAAAGACAGCACAGAGGCACTAATCTGGGCAGCACAGGAACAGGCTCTAAGTACAAGATCATTAGAGGCCGGAGTCTACCATACCAGACAGGACCCCAGGTGCAGGCTGTGAAAAGATGCCCCTGAGACAATCCAGCACATAACAGCGGGGTGCAAGATGCTAGCAGGCAGGGAATACATGGAACACCATAACCAAGTGGCTGGCATAGTGTACAGAAACATCTGTGCCGAGTACAAGCTGGAAGTCCCAGAGTCAAAATGGGATACACCTCCAAAGGTGGTTGAGAATGACCAAGCTAAGATCCTGTGGGACTTCAAGATAAAAACTGACAAACTAGTAATGGCCAACCAACTGGACATAGTAGTGGTGGACAAACAGAAGAAGAAGGCCGTAGTGATAATAATAATAATAATAATAATAAACTTTATTTCTATAGCACTCAACAACTCGTAGGAGCCCAGAGTGCTGTACAACAGAACAAAACTACAAACAAGTAAAATCACTAAATCAAAATAAAATTGCAAATATAAAAAACAAATTAAAAAAGAACCAGAGGAAACCCAGAGCAAATTTAAGAAAATAACATAAAACAATACATGTTAACATACCCGTAAAAGAAAAAAGCCAATTTATGCCTCAAAAGCCTGCCTAAAGACAAAAGGTTTTTAAGGGCGACTTTAAAACCATTAGTTCCGACTTCGATCGCACCTCCCTTCGATCCCTTCATTCCCTGTGATCGAAGGGAATTCCAAAGTCTGGGGCTATATATAGTGTAACCGTTCCTGCTTTCGGCCTCCAGAACCGTAGTCCAGTGGCGCAGGGGAGGCTGATGTCTGCTCCAGGGCCGAGGCTGCAGTCCGCCTCGGGGTTATCTCCCTTCACCGTGGTCTTTAGCAGCGAGCAAGAACACTCGGGCAACTTCCTTGGAAACCAAACTTTTTATTGTCACTTTCCCTCAACATGAACAATATCGCCCACTCCGGCTGAATTTCACTGTGTCTTTTCACACTCGGTTCACTCTCTTCAACCCGCTCATACCGACCTCTCGTCTACTACGCCCATACGTCACACGCTCTCCCTCGACCACACCTACAGCCACACACACACACACCTTACGTACAGACTGCTCACCGGTTATTCACACATGTTCTATGCCATTCATGTAACAATAGCAAAGGATTGGTCACCCCATTTCTTATACCGCGATTGCGGGACAACCAAAGACAACTGTTCTGAAGAGCGCAAGGATCTTCGTGGCACGTACATTGATAGCATGTCAGACAAATAAGGCGGAGCCAGGCTGTGGATCACCTTAAAAACGCATACCAGAGTCTTAAACTTAACTCTATACTCGATGGGAAGCCAATGAAGGGAGCAGAGAATCAGGGTAATGTGGGCAAACCTGGGTGCATTAACTAGAAGCTGGGCTGCTGAATTTTGAACTAATTGCAATTTCCGGAGCAAACACTGAGATACCCCAGCATAAAGGGCATTACAATAGTCCAAACGCGAGGTAATAAAGGTGTGGATGGCTATCTCCAAGTCTGCATGTGATAAAAAAGGTTTCACCTTCGTTAGAAGTCTTAAATGAAAGAAACAAGTCTTAACTACGGCCCTAATCTTCTTCTCAAAGTTAAAATTACAGTCCAGTATTATTCCGAGGTTTTTCACTGAATCGGAAAGTGGGAGGGCAGAGGCACCAAAACTGGTGGCATCTGCCTTTGGGTCAGGACTGATAAGAATATATTCAGTGATAGATGTAGCAATCCCAAGTGATAGCAACATCAGGAAGAAGGAACACGAGAAGCTCGAGAAATACCAAGGGCTGAAAGAAGAGCTAGAAAAGATGTGAAAGGTGAAGGCACAAGTGGTCCCTGTGGTAATAGGAACATTGGGGGCTGTGACCCCCAAACTGGGAGAGTGGCTCCAACAGATCCCAGGAACAACATTCGAGATCTCTGTCCAGAAGAGTACAGTCCTAGGAACAGCTAAGGTACTGCACAGGACCCTCAAGCTCCCAGGCCTCTGGTAGAGGACCCGAGCATGTATATGTGTGTGTGTATACTATACAAGCACAGACACACCATTTACATGCATAACACTACATACATACATACACAGTAATACATTTTAAAGAACATCTACGCTGACTACAGCCTCTGTGCTTCATGAAAGAGCAACTTACAAACTTATTACTGCCACCTTTCAAGCGAACAGTGAGTGGTACTGGATGGCATATATATCATTGTAACCGTTCCCTGAAGTATGGCTACATTTGAAGTATGATATAATCATTTTTTGATATAGTCTGATTGTTATTAAGATACATAACTGTGACATATAAACTTTACGTCATCAAGTTAATATGACAGACAAATAAATGATAAACCACCAGTCCTCATAGTATCAGGCATGATAAAAATTTGTAAAGATGCCAAGTGTCCTGACCCTTTATCTGACTGAGACTAAAGACATGTGTTTGAAAATAATTTGATTTCTATGTGCTTTCACATAGCCCACATGTGACACGATTCTGACAGTCAATAATCCAAAACCCTGCTGTGGAGATGTGTATAAAGCCAACTAAGTAAAACAACATGACAGACTTAATGTGACCACTATGGAAAAAGCAATTAGTTAGATAATGGCCCACTTAACACAGAAAGCTTACTAATTAGAAGAGCAAAGAAAAAAAAATAACAGTGATGGAGTTACCTAAGTAGGGTCAGTTGGTTGGTTGTTTAGCTTCAGTGGTAACTTCTTGGCTGTTAGAAAATTATGAGCAAAGAAGTCTAGTGTTATTTTTTCTGTAATAATGGGCATTATTTTCACTTTTATGTGTTCCTCCTACAGAGAAAATAGGCCTGATCTCTCCCTTTGTGGCTGCTCCAACTGTTCACTTCTACCACCCACACAACACATTTTCCCAGGCAACAGTGTTCCTCAAAAGTTTACACACAATAAATAACGATATGCCCAAAGCAGTTAGCAGTGGCCCCGCTCTCCGTTTCCTGGCTGGAGTTGAAATGAAATGGTAATTTTGACTTGAGGAGGATTTCAAAGGGATGGCCTCTACTTTTCATCTCAGTGCATACCACGAGTTCGCCGACACATTCACGCTGGGATTTAAGAAAAAAAAGAAGAAGAAGAAGAAGAGAGAAAAAAAGCTGAATTTTTAAGTTTTTCTATGAACTTCCTTCCTTCTTTTTTCTGCCATCTCCCCACAGAAAAAGAGATGTAATGTTGCTGAGATCTCTCCCCCAGATGGACAGCGTTTATATAAACAACCACCCCCGGGTTCACGGAGCATATGATTGATGTGTCATTGTCCAAAGATTGTTTCCAGGCATTAGAATAGATAATTCAGAGTATTTGATGTAGACATTTTTCTTCAAAGGGCCAAAGGTCAGCTGTGGGGGTAGAGAAGGGGTGTCCTCTATCTCTCATGCTATTTTTGCATCCAAGGCTCCAAGCAGCCTGTCTGCTTTCCACAGGGGAGAGTGACTGACACTTGAATCGTCCTTCTGCTCAGCATTACATGGTGGTTACCAAAACTCTTCCTGTTAGCTCTGTTATATAAAATACCTTGTCTCAAACTGAAGACCTCAGCATTGTGTGTCCTGTGCTTGTTTGTTTTCTACATCAGCCTATAGTGAGATTGGCGAAATACCAAAGATGCGGTGGAAGGATAGGCCAGGAACTGCCACACATCAGCGGCATTGAGTCCTGTCCTCCTATGTATGAGCCATCTCACACTACACAAAATCCACTCTGCAAATCAAAGCCTCCCACCTTGTACAGGATCTTATTTCCTACAGGACAGCCTTACTCACACTGATCCAGCAGCACCAGCAATATCGAGGGGACACTTTCCCAGAGTCGGCTGATCGCATTCCATTGTCAGTCGGCCATGAGGGAAGCATCCGGGTGACGAATGCAGGGTGTGAAACAAGGTTAAAAAAAACAAAGTAGTGTCTTCATTATCTCATAGCTCCGCAGTGAATGAGGCCAGGGTTAATTACTGTTGATTAGACGTCAGTACACATGGATGAGCGAGCATACAGATCTCACTGAGGGGCCACAAAGGGAGGAGAGGAAAGGACAGGTCTGCCCGCAGACAATGAGGTAAAATCACTGTCAAGTGTTTCTTCTCAGTTTGTTTAGCTGGTAGGGAGGCAGATAAGGCATGTAGATCAGGCAACGTGTCTTTTATCTACTGCTGTGTGTGATTACTGTAGCCCTGTGCACTGGTGCATAAATGAGGACTTGTGGTTGAAACTGAGGTTGATATTGTGTCATTAGTAACTTTGGTGACAAAATATGACTTGAACATGAATTGATTTTGTAATTTGACTTGTTTTGTTTTATTTTAGTAATTAATTTTTTTAAATATGGATCTACATGAACAGCTTTTTAGAAGTAGCAGTGGTCTGTTAGCCTGTGGGTCCACCACTTTAGTCCACATTGAAATGGCTCAACAATTACTGGATGGATTGCCATAACATTTGTTACAGATATCTATGGTGGGAAGAGGATGAAACAGAAAGACTTTTTTGTAGTCCTTGGACTCTAGCGCCACCAATAGGTCAAGGTTTTCACTTAAAACAATGTAAAAGGCAACCTGTCCAGGGTGTACCCCACCTCTCACCCAGTGGATTGACACCCTCATCAGTATAAGCAGTATAGATAATGGATGAATGGACAATGTCAAAGGCTAATACATAGAATGGTACAAAATACTATACAGCCATTTATACTATAGTTCCCAGAAGGTGAATCCTTGACTCTGGTGAACCACTGACTTCATCTAGCACCACTAACAAACATTTTGAATGAAATGTCAAAACAACTATAACTTTCATTTAATTTTTCACTTGTACTTTGGTTTTTGGTGAACATTACAGGCTTACAAAGTAGCTTAACACTAAAGGCTCTATTCTATTATAAAGCCACGTCCGGTTCTTTCAAACCAGGAACTCAGAGGGACGACTCAGACCACTTGGATATATAAAAAATATAACCGTGCTGGTTTATTCAAAGGGTCACAGGCAAGAATTAACATTACACGTCCAGGCATCTTCCACCCCCAAA
>NW_018127909.1:365068-370488 GCF_001952655.1 Monopterus albus | reverse complement strand
CTGCCGGCAGACTCTGCAATCTAGCTGACCTTGCCCTAGATGCAGCCTGCAGAACTCATGACAATGAACTGAGCATTTAACAGCCTGAGCAAGACATCCTGGCTACACTAACATTTTCTAATACAACAGCTCTCTAATCAATATCTATCTAACTAAGAAAATACCTAACAACACTAATTCTATTTTGTTGAATTAGTAAATTACACATGCAGTCAATTTATTATACTATCTATTGTTTCTGGTACCATTTGTAGTGTCCAGTCCAGTAATCCCCTATACATCATATATATAAATACATAAACCATCAGCAGTGTGGGCAGTATGGCACATGGTAAGATTATAAGCATGCGTTGTAGTAGAAATATTGCAGTAGCAGAAATACTACCTCTAATAACTTTTAAGCTATAGTAGCTCACATTGTTAGTCAGTGTTAAAGTGTCTGTGACAAATTTATGCCACCCTTAACCATCCTAGAGTATTTGATGAATATCAAGGCAATGTTTTGACATTCACACTAACTTACAGAGGCAAAGGTTCCTACTCCTGTAACATGTAACGCACCACCATCATGACTTTTAGACTGTTGCTGCTGTGTCACCAAAATTATGTCTTCCTTTGTGTGTATTACATCAACAAGCCCCTAGGTCAAGCCTGGTTATATTTGTTTTAATGAGTGATTTTTATTGCTCTGTTGCTTTTGTAGCCAAAATAACTATGACAATAGAGGTGATTTAGACAGAAGCTGGAGTGACAGACAGACAAGGAAGGAGAGGACGCTGTAACCTTCACGCCATTCGCAGAGCAAGAACTCACTTTATTTAAATTTCCCAGATCAAAGAGCGCAATGCAAATTCCTGCAGCTTCCATGCTGTCATTTGATGTTTCATGGCACCAAATTATTGTGGTGATTATGGTAGCTGTACACAACCAGCAGAACAGGCCAAACAATGATCCTTGTTGTGACTCTCAATTAGTGGTGTGACATCTCAGCACCCAACGTCTGAGAGGCATCCCACAATAAGAGAGGCTGTTAGGGCTGATAAAGTGATTTGGCTTGGTGGGGCCCTTTCATCTGCATCAACAGTAGGGTATTTGAGGCTTCTGGGTATTCTCTCGGCACATCCTCACACCTCCCCTTTACTGTGACAATAGCGCCACTGTGTTCAGTGTTTCACTGAGGCTATAGGCGTATTGCACTGTGAACAACTTCAGGACTGTCATTTGTCATATACAAGTGTTTTCATGACACAAATGCTTGTATAAGTTGAAAATAACAAGGCTATACTAAAAGAACAAGCCTGTAGAGGTGTTTTAAAATATAAATACAAAATTCTATGCTTTATATTCTGTACTGTTTTTCTTTTTCCTTACCAGCTTTACTCACAACAGGTAATATCCTGTATATCACACTATTAGCAGTATTTTTGCTTCCTGAATATTCAAACACCCAGCCATTTCTGAAGCTGATGATGCTGGAGTTATTTTTTTTTGTTTGTGTGTTATTGAAAGCCACAGTGAGTTGAAAGGATAACTTTGCCTGCGGGAAGGACGGAGCACCCGAGGATCAGGTTCAGCTGTATTTCTGATAACACTTTGCATTCTGCAGGCACCAGTGACAGCTCTGATGCCTCGTGTTTCATTGTCTCTTTCATGTTCTCCTCCTGCCCTCAGTATAAGCAGCAATGGCAGGGTGGAGGTGAACCAATGGCGAGTGGACTACTGCAGCAGAGAGCGATTGAGATGTGATGCTTTTTTCCCAAGGTGGTGGACAGAGGCTCTAGAAGGATACTGGTTTTCAGGCACTTCCGGCTCTCTCTTATATGTAGCACAGAGTTTCAAAGGTCCTGGTGCTAAACCTGCGTCAAGTACAATTAGCATCATGACATGAATTTTTCACTGTGGACAACATAATACTATGTGTGACAGAAAGGAGCTGGCACACTGTGAGGATAGTTTTAAGCTATTAAGCTGCAGACATGTGGTTTCTGCCTGAAGTTTAAAGGTATAGTCAGTGATTCACACATTTTGTCATATCCAGCTCAGTTTTCTTCACATTTCTCTGCCTGACATTTCAGTTTGTGTGCTCCACAAACCTCAGGTGGGTGCGTGCTGTGCTCACTCTGTAATAGGCGAGAGAAGGATCGCAGTCAGGCCGACTTATTTCAGCCAGTCAGCACAAGGCGCTCTTACCCATGCACAGCATAGTGTGTGCATGCGAGGAGTTTGGTTTGGTTCAGAAAATTCGCAACATTACTGCAGCCAAAAGGGAGAGATGGCTGAAAAAGTACCAGCTCCACTGCTTCCACTTACAGCCTATACAACTAAACAACCAGGAGGAGAAAGACAAGCACAACAAATGTTTAAAAAAGGATTATAATGTTGATCAGGCAAAATCAGAGACATAAACATAACTATGTGCTGGACAGGTGGGTAAATTGTTTGCTATGTGCCACTGAAAATTGTTATGTAATAGGCTAATCTTTGTGGCATTTTTTTTTTTATCCTTGTGGTAATGTTACATTAGCAAATTGGGCATTATCCATGTCACATTAGCCTGTTTGCTAAGTCACTTTTCCTGGGACATTCAACTAATTTTCTAGTTTGCAAATGTATGCAGTTGTTCTGACTTCAGCCATAGCAGGTGGAGATTGTTGTGAGAGAATAACACTTGAGTCTGTAGCTGGTTCGCCACATGTTGTGCCCCACTTGCTAGTTTTCTGACATCTCCTTTGGCATGGGCTCTTCCTCCAGTCACTAGTATGGTAGATGTGGTAATGCATGTTCAGGAATTGTGAGGGGTTAGGAGATCCAAACTGAAACAACTAGTGGATTTGTTTAAATGCTGATCAAAATGTAAACATTCTTTTGCTAGAATATCACTGACTATACCTTTAAATGATGTCTGGTTATATTCTATCTCTCACTGTCAACAGTACCATGTCCCAGTCCCCCCAGACAGAGACAATTAATGGATTCCTCTGTGTCATAGAGCTCCATTGTTGTCCAAAAACTTTTAAAAACACAACAATGGGACTGGGACACACTGTTCCACTGGGTGACATTCATACAGTCTTATATACACTGTCTTGGTGTGTTAAATACTAACCTGTCTGGACCCCAGCAAATGCACTGTATGCTCCTGTTTGAATAAGGTCTGCTAAAATCTACAGATCCCAGCTGTTGAGAAATGAGAGTGTTCACTTGTAGCCAGGTTTAAGTCTCAGGCATTAATGGCGCTTTAATGTACTTTGCAGTGAAGCTACAAATGTTGGGAAATATTGAGAGATGGATGTACACAGTAGTGTTGGAGTCTTCAATGGACTTATTGACAAATAAATTTAGACCACTGTCAGTCTCGCCTTTTAAGTGCATGCGACTGCAGTGCTTGTAAATGAGGCATGATGATCAGAGGCAGCTGAGGCTCAAAGGCAGGATAAAGTTCGTCATCATAATTTTGTGGGCTTTTTGAAGTCGACTCTATAACGCTCATCTCACACTCTGAGGCCTGCAAAAACAAGTTAAAAAACTGTAACGTCCCTCTCCTATAGCTTTATTCGTCTCTGTGCAGGCCATTGTGCTTACTTGGAAACAGCTATTCAGTGCTGTGAGAAAGAGGTCCCTGAAATGCTCTCTCACTAAAAGAAACATATAACAGTATTAGATCTAGTTTAATTACACAGGGGCTTGTTGATGGGCCCCTCTTTTCTCTCGGTAGTGAAAATGCTTAGCGTTTGTTGTCGGTTCAAGGCTCTCTAAAGGATGTGCTGGCATGTGTAAGGTTCTGGCACAGAGGAAACTTGTGGTTGGGGGGGTGAACTGTTATTGTTTGAAAAGCGTGTAAGCGGCCTTCACAACACTGCATCCACGGAAATGAAGAAAGACAGAAAGAGCGAGAGAGAGGGGGGAAGAGAAAGTGGCAGATAGAGAACAAGAAAAAAAAAACTGCTTTGACTGACGACTTAACAGGCGAAACCGAATTTGTCTTTTGCCGGGAGATGTCAGATGCTTTGCCAGTAAGAGAGAGAGAGAGATGGAAAGAAGGAGAGAGAGAGAGCAAAAGCACACCACAGAATCTCTCCTGTGCCTTTTTTGCCCTCTCTTTTCTCCTCCAGTTTAAGACGGCTTGGTGAATGCAGCAACATCAAAGGCCTAGCGCTCAGAATGTACATTGTTGTTCCAGTAACCACATGAAACAGAATGGGAGAGATGGAGCAAGTTTTTTTCTTTCTATCCTTGTACATAAATAGGGAGCTACGGAGGGAATTGGTTTAGAAACGGTAGACGATTAACTCTTTTATCTCTTCATTTCAAACATCCTCCATATCTACATCCTCCACATGCTAACCACGGTCAGGATCTTCGTGCCTGACCAGAACCTCTACAAAGCAGAGGTGTCTCCCGCATTAGGACATGTACTGTATAACTCCTCCACAAACAGAGCTAATGAGAGTAGAAACAGAGCAGAGGAGGTGGTTTGTATAGCTTCAGTCCTGACTCATTGTCATTAAGAATGGCCTCTGTAATCTGAGCTAAACTTAGAAAGGAACGGGCTCTTATTTTGCCAGAGAAATTCCACACGTATCAAAGGGTAACATAGGGAAACAGTCCCAAGCTGACTCAGTGTAACCAACAGGCTTTATTCCTGCCTACCTTTATCTTTACACAGAGACCACCCAGGAGCAACAAGTCACTTCTCACCTTTAGTCTGAGAGTGTGTGCACAAGCTTTGTGTACCCCTGTGTCTGTGTACAGTCCTGCATGTACACACTTGGTATTACTCACACTGTGGGAACCGAAACCTATTTACACACTTATATTGTGGGGACTTCCTTTGTGGACCAGATGCTGGTCTTCCCCATGTAAATTGATAAGTTTTAGGGTGACAACCTGGTTTAAGGTTAGGGTTAGGTTAAGGTTAGGAGGTGGGGAAAGGTTAGGGAAGTAGTGGTTATGGTTAAGGTTAGGGTAAGTCTCCAGGAAACGAATGTAAGTCAATGTAAAATCCCCACGAGGAATGAAAGCAAATGTGTTTGTGTGTGTGAGAGAGTGTGAATATGTTTTCTTTGTATGTGTGTGTTTCTACCTCCCACCCTGTTTGGAGAGATTTTCTCTAAAAATCACAGTCACGCCGTGGCAGGATTACCACTGTGAAAAGCAGCACCTGGAAGAAACTCAGTGCTCCTGCTCCTTTCCCTCAGATGCTCAAAGAAGTTTCTGGCTTCCCAGCTTGAGGCGCAGGATTTGTTTTTGACCTACATGGGCGTCCTAGCCTCATCTTTCCTTCTAAAAAGCAAAAAAAAAAAAAAAAAAAGCGAAGAGCACATCTTATATTCTTACTAAACTACATCCAGTGAGGTTATGGTATCACTGTATTACAGCAGATAAACAAGTGCATGTGTGCGTGTGGTGTGTACACTAGA
>NW_018127909.1:344536-365043 GCF_001952655.1 Monopterus albus | reverse complement strand
ACTGAAGACTGATTATCCACACTGATATTTTCAGTAATCCCACATGGAAACTGAGTCAACCCATCCACACCACAGGTTTCCCATCAGAAATAATCTTAGTCCGGGTTTAGCCACAATTACAACTGCTCTGATGTTCATACACATCAGTTGCATTGGAATAGAGTTTATAACTGAATCAGTTGCATAATAAACTAAGATAAAAGGTTTGACTGCAGTAGCTAAGTTGCACCTTTGGTTATGGTTTTATATTAGTATGCAACTTCTTCAGATGCAAAGGGTTAAACTGGAAAAGCTCTCATAGTCACTGTTGTAAAAACATCTAAGGTGTGAGATGGTTTAATATGTATTTTTTTATGTCCCATACTATGTTTTTTATTCATTAAATTCTTGTATGCATTTCACTTCAACTAGCTACAAACAGTAATAGCTGGACTTTTTTATTTTACTGCCATTCTTAACCTGTACCGTTTGTTGTTAGACTTTTCAACGAAGGAAATCCTTCGAGTCAGCTCCACTCATTAGCTGGATCACCCTATAAAATCATCACATATAAGTGCCAGTCTTCAACAAGTCCGCCAAACGAAATGACAAAATACACTGCTGATCTTCTGGACAGCATTTTTTGTTCTTACACCCCTGTTGGCAGGACAGTCACCTATCAGTGTCTCAGATACAAAAATAAAACCATTTTCAGGATTTGACGCCACTATGGTTAAAATTTGGTTAGGTTTAGGCACAAAAACAACTTGGTTGGGGTCAGGGGAAGACTGTGGTCATGGTTAAAAGAAACCAAATTTGACTGTCGGTAGGAAACGAGAAGCAAAACAGCGATCTCACATGTCAGTCCAGTATATTTTTTACCCATCCGATCACCACCAACCTCCTCCCTCTGCAGACTTTGTGACTCTGTAACAATGTCACACTACTTATGTTCTTACTCTTCACTGTCACAATTCCAATGGCTTTTTCACTTGTGTGTGTAAATATATTTTGTTTAGGGATCACTTTCATTTTTCTTGGAAGGACAGTCTTATACTAGATGACTCAGTGTCATTGTTTTACAAGATCTTTCTCTACTTAAATGTGTTATAAAGGACAGGAGATTTAATTTTAATAAGTCATCTGATAAAGCAGCAACATCTTTTCTTAAGGAAAAAAAGACAAGTTGTGATTTTAGAGAGAGGTTATGTGCTGGAACAGACATCACAACACCTCCCTCTGCGTTCGTCTTTATGCTAAGCTAAGCTAACTGTCTCCCGGCTCTAGCTCTGGCAAACAAACATGAAAGTGGTATTGATCCTCTTATTTAACTCTCAGCAAGAAACAAAAAAGTGTATTTGTCAAAAGGGAACTGACATCATGAGGCTGGTGTTTCAAAGCACCTGCAAAACTGGGAGATCTGAGGCCTGTTTTTGACCATTATGCTTAACGCAGTGTAACTCTCATGTGGTGCTTTCACTGAGTTAACGGCGTCCTGTTATGGGCAGCAAACCACGTGTTGCCCTCGTATGGGTGACTTAAGATGAAGCCCACCCGTCACACTTTCCCTATAATTATTGTAGCATTACAACACTGTAACAATGAAAGCTGTGTCTCCAATTGCTTAAAATAACAAATTATACCAGGGAAAGTGAGCATAGAGCAAGATGGAGGAACTGTACCGTAGGGTGAGTGGGTGGTTGGACGTGTTTTGCCCTTCTTCTTCCAGACAGGTAGCCTATAGAAACACTGTGTGTTTTGATTGTAATGTTGACAGTGTCTTCGGCAATGAGTTACTGATGCTCCTTTTCAATTTGCAAATCACAATGAAAGGATTTTAGTTGGCTCATCTACAGCAGAAGGTTTGCCCACTAAATGTTGCTGCTTAACACTGGCAAGGAAAGAACTCAATTAGAAATACTTGACATTATTTAATTTAAGCAGAAGCATATGTGTAAATATACGCAATCCAACAGATGTGGGGAGTCAGACATGAAAACAAACCTAAGAGTGACAACTGATTCTTCATCCCATGTACTGTGGAAACAACTGATGGAATGCAGCAATCAGTCTGTCAGTCGTCTGTACAATTTGCAGCCAGGTACAGTAAATAAAAACAAACACAACAAGAAAATTAAGCAACACGATCAGTCACACGACAAATCAAAGCCCAGACATATACCAGACACAGTCCATGGGAACCCCAAGAACAGTGGAGGGAACCCCCCCAACAAGTTAACACCACCGACCACTAATGGTCTGAGACATTTTAAAAGTTCACTTCAGTTTGTAGAAGTGGTGGAATGAACTTAGCAGCCATACAGCCTCTGAATGAAAGCAGGGTTTCGTCCTTTTAGTCCTTGCAGAAGGAAACCTAAAATGACAACCAGATGGGAGTAACTCAAATTCTTTCAACATAGAATGATCTGGGTGAGCCAGAATAGCCTCAGCCTTCCTATAAACAAGCTTTGTGAACATGGCAGAGAACTGGACTTGGCTCAGTGCAGTAATTTTGCTTGACACCTTAACAAGACCAATGAGTCTATTTCTGCTGGAGAAGCTGAAATTTCCATACCACACCACCATACAAAATGATAAAACAGATACAATAAAACTGTAATAAAACAAAGTCATCGTGGATCTACAAACACTGAAAGAATTCATTTTCTAAGAAAATCTAAACACAGTGCTGTGTTTTCCCATAAACTAGATCAACATGTTGTTCAAATTTCAGTTTACTGTCTATAATTGTCCTGGGGTATCTATAGCTGCACCAGGGTGACCGGCCTTGTACAAAAGTTCATGTAGGACAAGAGAAGAAGTTCCTAAAAGCAGCAATCGCGTCCTTTGTTTTGCGGACATTAAGATGGAGAAAACTGTTGGCACCGTTCTTGTTCCTGCAACAGACTGATAGTCGCCATATTTTGTACATATCTGGCAGTCACTGGTTTAACAGTGTTTCCAGTTCCCCATCTCTCCAGCTCTACCAAATGTACTTCTATATTTCTTCTGCTTCATCCTGTCCCTGCTCCCTCTCTGTGGATATAGAGACCAAGAACCACGAAGGGCTGATTGTCTGCCCTGACTAATGACAAACTTCAATTATTACAACTGTGCAGTCTGATGAGGGTCTTAAAGTGTATTTAGGAGTGCACGTCTATACAGCTGTGAAACTCTAGGCAGATTTTTCAAAAGAATGATCCAATCAATGTAGCAAGGGCAGAAATATTCTGACAGTCAGTCCTGATATGGGTCAAGTCCCAAGAACTCCAGATTACACAGTTCCTATAGTGTAACCCAGAGGTGTTTTTCAGCACAGCCTCCCTGTCTGCTAAATTCCCATGTCTCCATGTCAATGTCCAGTTTGTAATACAGGCTTTCTCTTAGACATCTGTCATGTCTAATCCTCAGCTACGATAACCTCTAGTGTGAGTGTGACACTGTCAAGGGCTGTGTCTCAAACTTGAGGATCATGTGTAGTACTAGCACACTGTTTTTGTTGCATAAAGTGTCCCCAGATGTAGAAGTAAAAACAGCTACTTTCAACTGTTATGAGGGTAAAGGTTGCTGTTATTGTTCTGTGTTGAACAGAAAAAAAACAGACAATGTGCACTTCTAACAGGTAGTGCAATGTAATAGTTTGCAAGGTACAAACATACAGTAAATAAGGCCAGATTAAGCTTAATAAATCAAATCAAATCAAAATCAAATCAGTTAGGGCCTTCCCTTAGTTATGCTGCTATCGGCCTGGGCTCCTGGGGGCCCCCCATGATGCTCTGAGTTCCTCTCCTCTCCGTGCATCTATATGCCACCATTACATGTGACTAACTTTGTGCCTCCTCTCTCCCATAGTGTGTCCTCACTGTCCCTGTACCTTTCTGCAGGTTGCCCTGGCTTTGGAGCTCTATGTTTCTGATGAGCAGTCACCGGCCACATCAACCTGACCAGTGTTTGATTGTTTGTTGTTGTTTGTTGTATGTTGTTGCTTTTTTTCTCTTCACCCTCTATCCACTCACCCCAACCAGTGGAGGCAGAAGGCCGCCCACCAAGAGTCGGGGTCTGTTGGAGGTTTCTTCTGTTAAAGGGAGTTCTTCCTCCCCACTGTCACCAAGTGATGCTCAAGGGGGATTTGTTTGATTTTCCTCTATAATAATAATAATAATAAGAATAAGAATAGTAAGGTCTAGACCTTACTTTGTAAAGTGTCTTGAGAAGACTTTTGTTTTGATTTGGCACTATACAAATAAAACTGAATTGAATTGAATTACTTTTCTGTTCCTGATTGAAGTTGAACTAACATACAGTAATTGATCTTCTGTTAAATCACATGTAGAATAGTAAGTACACAACTTCTGAAAAATCTGACTCAAGAAAAGTGAATGTGCCACTAGGCGGCTTGAATGTGATGTGAGGCCCCTAATAGCTAATCTAAAATGGTTTTGTGGTCCTCTATGGTATCTAATGCTTTTATTTCACAATGCTCTGCTCTTTGTTGAAATATATCATTAAATTACATTCTCAGTGATTTAATATGTTTTTTGGGAGAAACTGGGAAAAGGAAAAATACAATTTGAGCTCATCCTGCCTCCAGCTAATAGGTCATGGTAGAGCCAGCACATAAAAACACGTTGCATCTGACAGTTGGACTTACTAATTAGTATGCTAGTTAGTATGCTAATATGCTTGTGTTGTGGATTAAAGTGAAAGCTTGCTTGGAACTCCTGGTTAGGACTGCGACTGTGACTCTGTGTGGACAGATGAACAGAGTGAGGAGGACTGTGCAGCAATCACAAGCCAATGGTTGCTTTATGAGATAGCATCACCACACTACAGTAGTTCAAAAACCCGGCTCTTGTCTCTCTGCTCCACATCTCCTTTATCCCTTCTGTTTCTGTGCATGACTGTATATATTTTGCTTATCTAACAGTGGGCATTTCTTTCAACAGTGCTCACAAAGGCACACATGTCTCATTCATGCCCCCCAGCCCCGTGACCTCACAACCCATAGACACTGTTACCATTCTGCCGTCCACCCTCACTCCTGACCCGCTGACCCCGCCCCCACTTGGTGTCTGGCAGTGCCGGGGTCTGATCTTGGTGACATCATCCATCACAATGAGTCCACTGCCACCCCCGGCCCTACTGTCCATTGTCCGCCTGACAGCAAGTGGCCTTGTTCTCATGGAGGATGCACTGGCGCGGCACGCTCCCTCTGTAAATGATGAAAGAGAATGAGAGAGATTGTGCTGAAAGTGCAGGCCTTGTTTGACCGGCCACGCTGGACGCAGAGCTGATCGGAAGGCGCCTTTCTCCCCTGACAGTAGCTTGTGTGATCTGTGGAGATAAAAAAAGGAGAAAGAATGTGTTTGATGTCTAGATTTGAATAAATACCCAGATGTTAATCGTTTTACAGTGTTAATCACATTTGGTAATAACATAGCTCTCTGTGTGTGTGTGTGTGTGTGTGTGTGTGTGTGTGTGTGTGTGTGTGTGTGTGTCTATGTGGCAACATGGGCACATCTAGTCTGTATGTGTAAATATGAGTCAGAGATTATATACCTGACTGTTAGGGTGTAAAAATGTATTGCTCTAACATTAAGTCTGGAGGAGCGCTCATGGCCTTGATGGTCAGAAACAAAAAAGCAATCTGTGCCTCATCAATCTTCTCTGAAGGCTTTAAGCTCCGGTGTTTGTTTTGTCTTAATGATGTGGGTTTCTTTCGCTTACCTGAGAGGCACATGATTAAATCTTCACATGTAGTGGCTTAACAACATGCAATTAGGAACCTCCATAAAGAGGAGAGCCCAGAGACAGATAATTCCACAAGTAAAAGATGAAGCATGAGAAGTCATGAGTCTGCTGTTATTCGCTGGTGATTGAATTCACTGTCTCCATCATCTTAACCTGTTGTTTTTGACACATACTGCATGAGGCATACATGTGATGTGAACAGATCAGTGGAGACGGTGTGTGTGTGTCTCCTGGAATTCCACAGGGACCCACATCTGGAATGGATTTGTTACTGCGTTATGAAAGCCCCGGCTGCTGAGCTGAAAGCTGCAGTGAACAGCAGCAGTTGTTGTGGTTTTATCTGAACCCTCCATGTCAGGTAGCCTAGAGAGCAGCTTCAAGGTGATAAACCTGTAAGCATTGTGAGCATCTGGTTATGATATTACCGCACTTCTAAACAAGTCTGATCAACTATAGTGAAAGAATATGTTTAGTCTTGACTTAAAGCAGATGTCTTGTCAGCCTTTCACAGTGTGTTCTATTAGATATTGATGTTCAATATATTAGATCTGATATGTCTCTTTGATCATCTGTTATACCTTTACTTGCTGAGACAGTTCAGGGTCTTTTGTGATGTAAATTCAACATTCTATGGCCCATGTCCTTTGAAGGAGGGAAAAGGCTCAGACAGACCTAGACAGAGAATTTTCTCAGGAATTCACTGTAGGTGTCACAGACACAAAGCTTGCCCCCCTCCCTTGCTTGATGCCACACCATATGGAGAATCGTCCCATTTTCTTTTCCTTTATATCCAATCCAATGCGTTTCAAGTCAAACCTTTTGTAGCATATACCACATGCGATTTGGGCTCTTGTGTGGCAACGCAAACTTTGTGACTTTTTGATATCTCGGTGAGAGCTGCCTGACAAGTTTCTGTCACTCACACTTTTCCTTTTTCTCTCTCCTCCAGCAAGCACATTTTCTTCCCCATCGATTGATTATCATACATCAAGCCCCTGTCGTCATGGCAAAACTTCATTTGAATCTTCAGTACTTTCCCCAAGTCTTTCAACCAGCAGCTGTCAGCCACATCAACACCAGACGAGCTCTGCGCCAGACAAAGTTAAACTGAAGCACACTCTAACACTATATATAGATAAAATGTCACTTCTTTCAAGAAACAATGCACTTTCAAAGTCGTCAATATACAGAGTGCTTTATCACAGGCAAAATAACTTTGAAACTGGAGACGAGAGTAAAGATGAAACAATTATTCTCTCTTCCCACTTTGTGCTTGAAAGATACTTCTAAAGAGGTAGTAACGTTTAAGGGGCTCACTTTTTGATCTGCCTGTCCGTCAACAAAAACGAAGAGCATCTCCTGATGCTTCTGATCGTTAGGTGTCCTCAAAGTGTCTAAAAGTCTCTTTGTTATCGTTGAGTGTGTCGATTAAAGAGAGAAACATCATTTATTCATTTTGCCATTGAGCGAACAAAAGAAAGGATTCAAGAGCTTAGCATTCATTTTCGTCAAACTCTTGAGGCACGGTGATGAAGTCAGCTTTCCTTTTGAGAGACGTGTAGAGGTGAGGTAAAAAGATATGGAGTGAAAGTTTTTGCTCTGCAAATTTTGAAAGGCCCCAGTGATCTCTGAGATAAAACAAATGGCATTCAAACTTTATTAAACTTTTCTTTTAACAGCACGCTGCAGGATGACTGTTCTCAGAAGAACTCTAACAAGGTGTTACTGATGGATGTAGCTAATACATAAGCATATGCACATCAATGCACACACATACACACCATAGCTCTCTTTCTGTTGTACCTATCTCCATCTGTCTCGCTCATCCACACACTCAGGCACATGCAGACTGAGGATATAGAGAAATCTTAAGTATATGTTTATTGGGACATGTCGGATTGATTTTAGGAATGTGAGTGCACAAAGTATGCCAGAGTCAACACAATCTCAGTGTGCCTGGTTCCGCTTTTCACCACAGGACAATGTCATATTCATCTTCACTCCATTTTCCAAAGGCGGTATCTGATTCTTTAACATGCCTCTCAGTCTGGAAGTCCCTTCCATTCCTACTGTTTCAGGTTCTTTTCTTTCTTTCTTCAAATACTCAATCCTGTTGCGAGGTGCCTCTTAGAAGTTGAAAAGTTCTTTTCAAGCCCAAAGTTTTTGCTGTCTTCACTTTTTAGCTGGCAAGATGAATATCAGTGGGACAAAGCATAGAAAGGAAATACTTTTGACAAGACTTCTGAAGGCCCAGGAGCTCGTCCTGTCTCTGCCTTTTGCAGTTTTCCCATAACTGGCTTTCTCACATGGCTGCTAAAAAGGCACCATATCAAATGCAAACTGAGAAGTCACAGTCTTTCAAGATACATCAGTCGGCCCCTTGCGGAGATGCTGCTCTGCTTAGGTTTTTCACAACTTTTGAAAAATGAGAAATTGGTGCATTCTCTCTTGTGTTATCATAGCTGCTGACAGTAAGTTCATGTTCTGTATGTGCAGAAAGGCAGTGCCATAAATACATGACCCGGAGCAAAGTCGAGTTTTAAGGTGCACCTTGACAGACTTTATCTTAAATATTATGTAATTTATATGTCATTTTGTCATTGTTATTACATCTGAAGTCAGACTTTTGCATAGACCATAGCCAAATACATTTAAACTCAGTTTTTCACAACTCCTGACATCCATCCATTATCTATACCGCTTATTCCTGAACAGGGTCACGGGGGCAAGAGGTGAGATCCACCCCGGACAGGTTGCCAGTCTATCACAGGGCTGACATGTAGACAAACAACCACAACTCCTGACATTTAATCCTACAGTATAAACATTCCCTGTCTTAGGTCAGTTAGGATCACTACTTTATTTTAAAAATGTGAAATGTCAGAATAATAGTAAAGGAAAAGATTTATCTCAGCTTTTATTTCTCCCATCACATTCCCAGTGGGTCAGAGGTTTGCATACACTTGATTAGTGTTTGGTAGCATTGTCTTTAAATTGACAATTAACTTGGATCAAACATGTCAGGATGCCTTTCATGAGCTTCTTACAATAAGTTGCTGGAATTTTAGCCCTTTCCTCCAGACAGAACTGGCAGAACTGAGTCAGGTTTGTAGGCACAGAGATGCCAATGAGAGCATTCTCGCTTACTACCTCTCTTCTTGGTTCGGAAACAGCAAAGCAGAGGAGAGACACAAACTGAACAGGATAGTGAGAACTGCTGAGAATATCTTTTGGTGCCTCGCTGCCATCTCTGCAGGGCATTTACACCAGGTGCTGCATTTGTAGAGCAGACAGCTTCAGAAAAGATTCCACTCATCCCTCCTGCTGCCTGTTCACAAAACTACAGTCCAGAAAAAGACACAAGACTGCTGAATCAGAATATGTAAACATGGAACAGCATCACAGTTTTAGCTTATCTATTATTGTTCATATTTCATTTATTTATTGCATTTATTGTATTATATACTGCACTGAAGCATACTGTATATGAAGACTGGTGGCATGTGTAAAACACTATTTCAATTCTATGTGGTGCACAAAAATGACAATAAATCTGAATCTGAAATAGCCAATCAGAAGCTTCTAAAGCCATGGCATAATTTTCTGGAAATTTCCAAGCTGTTTAAAGGTACAGTCAACTGAGTGTATGTAAACTTTTGACCCACTGGAATTATGATATAGTGAATTATAAGTGAAATAATCTATCTGTAAACAACTGCTAGAAAAATGACTTGTATCAGTGTATAAAGTACATGTCCTAACCGACTTGCCAAAATGAGAGTTTGTTCACATGACATATGTGGAGTGGTTAAAAAAAATCAGTTTTAATGACTTCAACCTAAGTGTATGTAAACTTCTGCCTTCAACTGTACCTGTCTCATTCATAATAATCTGAAATGCACAAAATACTGTTATATTCAAGGAATGGATGAATGCAATTATAGTATAAAATGGTATAAATACTGAAACTGTTTATTTTTGTTAGATATAGGCATGACGTCTTCTTTGTAGCCAGTGCTGTCTGGACAACCAATCTACATTGGATATATGAAGTCTAAATAGTTGGTGTTTTGTTTTCACCAAAGCTGGTGGTTTAACACTTTCAAGAATCACTTTGTGGCGCAGTATTGCGGGGCAGGCTCAAGAAAACCCAAAATGGCTGAAACTAGACCTTTGTGCAAATAATCACCCTAGGTCTCTATAAACCGTTGTGTTTATGCATTGTCAATTGTGAAAAGGAATGCGTTACCATTGTGTGGCATATGTATTTCAAAGCTTTGAACATTGGATGGTATCCGAAATTCACCCACACAACCACAGGCTTTTGGTCTTGCCTCTCGACTGAAATATCATTCAGATTCCAAAGAGACTGAAAAAAAAAGCTGTATTTTTGAGGCCGCTTAAAGAATGTGGCTGAAACCATTTCCAAGATACTTCCATGCATTTAGCTATCACTGCTGCAGGGTCAAAAACCTTACAGCAGCTTCTCACTATTCTAAATTTTACTTTGGTGACCATGCATTTTTGAAATTACAAAACAGACTTTGAAAGCTCTGTCCAAGTCTTGGTTCCAGAAATGTCCTAAATCTATCGAAGACGTTAAAGTCTTTGAGTCCTCCACTAGGCATACAAGGTAACACTGGAGCTGCTTAGATAAACACACTGTTGGACATAATTTAGATGTTTACAAAAAAGAAAAAGAAGAAGGTTTCTGGCAGGAGTGTAGTTGCCACACCGGTTATCTCTTTCCTACACTGTAATTTACCTTGTTTGTAGCGCACCTCGTCCTCTGTGGTTTCAAAACCTTGTCTCATAACCTGTTTACTCTCGGAAAGACTGGGAGCAGACTTGACTTGCGGTTATGTCATGACACACAAAGTCACACCAGCTCCTTGCCAATGTTTACATTACCTACAGTACAGTATGTCACGGGCACTAAAAGGCATGGAGGTGTTGCTTTCAACTTTCCCCAGGCATACTTGATTTAATAGTTTAGCTATGTCTGACTGTTGAAATAGACAAACATTTAAAATGATTTAACTCCTACTAACAGCAGCACACGACAGCCCTGGATGTATAGGCTACAAACATTCATAGAAGATTTATAGAAGAAAGTCATTTGCTGTACACACCCCGTTAGCACTGATTGCGCTATTTTACATTAACTTACTGTAAAATATCTCTACCTTAGCAACATTTGGGATGACCTGTTGTGTTGTTAATTTCAAATTTTTCACAGACCATGGCATGGGTAGCTTAGCTCAGTAGCATTAGCACTGTTTCCTATTAGATAATACTTTTTTCATGTTATTTTAACACATGACCAGCTCCCATATACTTGGTGTTGTGTTCATGTGTTGTCTTTTTCTTTCATAGGGTACATCTCTAGTCTCTCCAGTTCTCGCTCCTTGATCCTCACTCATCCAGATGTCATTCAGATAAAGTAAAGATCAAGGACTTCCCAAGATGCTTTCATTTTCTGAGAATCGCAAGTGTGGAAAACACTGCTGCAAGGCCTGTGACACACTGAGCCGATGGTCGGCCATTGGTCACTGTCACCCTAGTTTTTGCAGTGTGTCCCACACCATTGGCTATATGTTGAACCTTTTCAGTTTGTATATATTCAGTGTAGGTTCTCCTCTTTACTTTTTAGAATGGCAGATACAGACACTGCCACCTGCAGGTAGGGAGAGTTATTTTCTCTCACGCAATCGCAAAAAGTAAGTACTAGTTGGGTGTTGGCTGTAGTCTTTGCAGTGTGTTCAAGTGCCACTTTTTGGTCCCATTGAAAGCAACACAACAGTCGGTTTTTTTGATGTTGGCTTAGTGTGTCTCTGCGCTAAGACACTTGGGATGTATCCAGTGATCCAGTTGTGGTGATGGCAAATGACCGGACAGGTCAGTCTCAGTAAGACAGAAATGCAGTAATGTAGATGAAGCATTAATTAACAACATTGGCCCCTCAGCTGGTCAACTGCTGGTTAACTGCCCATGTGCTCTCAATGCCCTAAAAAAAAAAGAAACATTGATCTTCATAGATATGCAACAAAGGTGAAACACAGAACCTAACCTGATCTTCACAGAACAAGGGACATTCCAGTTAAGGTACCCAGACAAAAACTGTCAACATGTCATGTACAACCAGCATGTTAAGATATTAAAACACCACAGTCATGCTTCTTTGCAGCCTTGATCTTGCCGCCTCATCACATACAGACACACACACACACACACACACACACACACACTCATACACTGCTATGTAAGCACTTGTACACACCCAGGTGAAATCCTCTGTGAAGCAGAGAGGAGATTAATAATGGGCAGAAAAGCAAGTCTGGTGACATTTTGGAACTGTGAAGCTCAGAAGGAGCTTTAGAAGGAAATAAGATAAGTTATGTCTGTTGAATGTCTTAGCACAGGGATTCTGAACTCTCACCTCCGCTGTGCAGCCGCTGAACTCTAGAAGCATCAGCTTGTTGAGTTCACTCGAGTCTGTGCCATATCACATATTATCCCACAGCAACAACTTGTGCAGGACTGAGTAAATAATATAACTTGCTAAAAGTTATAAAACATAAGATGTTTGTAATTTTGCTTTTTGTTTAATTTGTAAAATAATTCAGCATTTGAGTTTATTTCTTACAGGTGTTGGCACATGTTTGAAGGACACATGAAACAAGAATAAAACTCAGCCGGTAAGTACATGTTTATGGGTTGAGGTGCACTGAGGAGAGTGAAATGGAAGGTTTGGTGCTTTGGCTGAGTTTGTAGTCACTTGATTGTAATATTAAGCTGCCACTGTCATTCCTCTGCATTATAATCCTCTTGAAAAAACTGTCTGTAGAACAAACACATTACTGTATACAGATATATACATCCTCTCTCCCACTGTATGGCACTGAATTGTTAAACAGTTGATTTTAAGTTCAGAGATATAGTCTTTATACTAAACTACAGTTCATTTGTGGCAGGTTTTTCCTCCTATATTAGATAGTGAACAGTAAAGAGATGGCAGGAATTGAGGGGAGAGAGACGGGGCCTGACATACAACAAAGGGCTTTAGTCGATCTGAATCTAGAGCTGTTGTGTTTATGTAGTCAGCATGTTGCACCAGTAGCTCACAAGGACGCTCCAAAATAGACATTCAGTTGCAATAAACATCAAATGTAATAAATAATCTTTTCAAACGGTCACTTCAAAGAATGTGACATTTGCTGTTATGGAGGATCGTCCTGTCACTGTCATCAAATGTCAGACAAAAAACCCCAACACTTTGAAAACTAAAGTTAGAATTAATGAATAACTCTGGTCTGTTTTAACTTTTGTTTGAGTTTTGTAGTTTTGATTGTTGTTTGCATCCGATAAAACAATAGTGTGATGACCAAATTTATCGCTGAGAGCTGGGGATGCAGTGACATCTTAAGAAGTCAGAAAAAAACTACAATATCTGTGTATGTCCTTGAATGGCAGGGCATTTTGGCCTTGCATAGGAAACATCTTCTATAAATGAGCATCTATATTGTGGAGCAAGATAGATCCAGTGAAATCAGATGAAATACAGTAGATGTAATAGCTTCAACCTACTGTTATTCACCTGCGATCGGAACACATCACTTATGTGTTTGTTTGTTTTTGCATTTTATAGAATGAATCATTAACTTATTATTGTAGCAATCCCAAATCTGAGCATTTGCTTTGTTAAATACAATTTTGTGATAACTGATAGAAAAGATGACCAAAACTACATTTATATGTACTTGTAATAAACTAGAATTATCCTTTAAAGTGTAGGATAGAATTTGGAGATGGAAAATTTGCAAGGACTCTAATTAAAAGGTTTCAACACACACACACACACACACACACACACACACACACACACGCATACACACCATTAGTCCCTAGAGCTCCAGCTGCCCAGGCCTCTAAAGTCACGCTGTCCCAGTGTGATTGAAGGTCCAGCTGGTAGACCAGCCCTTTTGATCCCTTTCCCTTTTATGAGAAAGACAAACAGCTCCTCGTCGTCACCCACACTGCAGTGATTGATACACACACACACACACACACTGTGACCACAGTTAGGCACACACATGCATGTACACATTTGCATGGTGATCACAGACACATGCAGACACACACACACACTGGCAGTTTCTTAATGGATCCCATCTCTCCCACTATAATCATTCCGTTAATGACCTGCTTGAACTCTGATTGAAACCCAGGGGGTAAGAACAAAAGGGGGAGAGAGAGCTACACTTGAAACCATGCAGCGTCTGAACATGGCTGCAAAGACTCACTTCACATATTGTGATATACTGATTTTAAGAGTTATTATTAGTAACAGGTAGTGGCTGTATTTATTATTATTTTTTACTTTGAATAAATTTAAACTTAACACAAAAGTCACAATAATAAAAATAATAAATAAGTATCACAATATTTGATAGTTTATTTAATATTTTGGTGAATTCACAGGGCTGGAAATTGGAGAACCAAGTGCTTCATTTTTAATATCACCAAGGGAGTGAACAACTGTTCAACATGGAGCAAACTAAACCACGCTAATAAGTGGCCCTGCTTTGCATATAGGAACCAGGAAATGCAGCACACTGCAGAATCATTCCGATCACTGTCTGCCAAATCTTTCTCTTGTTTACTGAACATGATGCAATCTAAGCACATCACCAGGGCACCATGTTGTCGAGTTAGTGGAAAGTTGTGTAAAAGCTTCATGTTTACAATTCTAGTCCAACCTGCCTCAAGTTTTGTCATAGTTGTTGTGTGTGGCTGGTGGCAAGTGGTTCTTGTTGTGTCATTTCCACTTCCTAGAATTATTTCTTTTGTGTATTGCAAATGTGTTTTGTCTTGGAAACTGTATGAGAGGAGTAAACCACTGCTAAAGTACAACTATTCCTGACTATTATATTTTGTCTTTAAGTGAGTCCTAAATCTGATTTTCCTAATGCAACTGAATAACTTAATAGTTTGAGATTATTAAACCTAATACATATGATTGGATCTGTCTTGCTCCAAAATATGGATGCCGGTTTATAGAAGAAACTTCCTAAAACATACAAAACTGTGTTGACATCCAGAGACGTACATAGATATTTGAAGGACATGTCTCAGTTAAAACAAAGGACATCCCCCACCTTCTGCATGCTGGAAAGTCTGCTAGTTTTTGTTTTTTATCTAAACATTTGATTTAATGAGTGAAATCAACTCTCAGCAGCTCATTTATTCTACTCATCATTTCAAGTCAGAAGATCTCAAGTGGTCTGAAAATAAAATACTAGATATTGAAAATGAACAAAACTTACATTAAGGAGAAAAGCTTAGTTGAATGCATTGAACTCCTGTGTCATGTTTGGCAGTGATTGGTTAAGAATGAAGCCTATCTGTTTATGCAGACATAAGGCTTAAATTGTAGATGAAATGTGCGTAGACAGTGTTGGAATAACAGCAGAAGCACCAACACTAAAACTAGCAATAATTAAAACAATAAGTAATATTTATATTTTAGTCCAGAGGGGCACTTTGAGCCAAAAAGGCCCAGGGGCAGCAGCATGAGCCACTTTATTCACATTTACAAAGTCTTTCCTTGTTTCAAGATAAATCAGCCTTGAGGCCTAAATAACTTGGTAGGATCATTTTCAGCACACTGCTTCAAGTGAAACATCCATATGTACCATATCTGGAGCAGTTGGTCTTTATATAAACATAGTTTTGGTTCAATATAACTGTTTATCTTATAGAGGCTGAATGACTCCACTGAATGCAGAACCAGAACAATAAAGCCGTGCTTTGCAAGCTAATATCAAAAGTGAATGTTTGAAGTGGGGGTTTCCAGTGACTGGCTTTTTAAAAAGTTATTTCTTTTGCTCTCTCCCCCTTTGGCAAACTGAAGGAACAATAGAGGGACAACAGAGTGACAATAATAAAGAGAGAAGAGGGGAGGAAGGGAACGTGCAGTTGCATCTCTGCTCTCTGCTGCCCCAGAGGCCATTTACAGGGCCTTCTTACATGGGACCCATCCTCATGAGATCTGCATGAAACTGACTTTGATGGGATTTCCCTGCAGCTAAAGTGCTGGGGCACAACTTTCATTCATATTCACCACTGACTACCACTCAGAAATGGGTGTAATCTTTCTCGTTTTTGCACCACAGGGCACCAGGATGTCTGGACTTGTTTTTAGGTAACTAGTTTGTAATGATAATCTGCATGACAAAGGAGAGACTCATACACATAACTGATGCGTTGTAGATGGTTATTTCATGGTCAATAAGTAGAAAGAGTAAGAGCACAGGAGGCGGTGTGAGTGGATGGACATGAGGAAGGACACATGCAGACAGAAATAGACTACAATCAAAGATAAAGAGTTTGAAATCCACTAAGGCAGACAGACAGAGAAACAAAGGAATATTGACAAAGAGATATGGGAGTGAGGAGAAGGGCAAACAAAGTAAAGGACAAGAGACAGAAACAAAAAGATGAAATGAATGAATCCAGAGACTGTGAGTCCTAGGGGTTAGTTTCCTCCCCCTTCTCTTTCTCTTACGGTAATCCCCCCAGTACCAGTGAGCTGTTAGGCTCCTCCATAAATCAGCGTTTGTATGAAATACCAGCGGGAGCCAAAGGTCAAAGGAGAAAATTAGCAGCTGTCTTTTCGTCTCCTTTCATGTTAGCCACAGGGCTAATCACCAAGTGCGCCATCAGCTTCATTTCCACTTTAAAACACACTCCCCGACAAGCTGGGGAGGAGTTGTTTGCCCACTCTTACATTTTATGGCACTGGATTTTATTCTGGGAGAGAGCAGGAAGGGTGGGGATCAGGAGTGAAGGAGGGGGTGGTGGGCTACTCACGTCATTACCTAGCTTTCTCTCGCACTTCTCTTTCCACATTCTTTTATTCCACCTATCACATCACCTTCAGGTGTGGGAGGGCAAACAGTGGAGCATTGGAGCATGCTCCTCTCATGCTGCTTTGTTGACACATTTCAGCAGCGCTGGAGGAGCAGCGTTGATTGGCGGCCTTTGCTTCTGCTCAGTTCCAAGGTGGTGCTACTCGCTGATAGGAAGCCTGGTGAACTTTGTTGACCTTTGCACTCCTGTAGTCTGTTATTCTCCTGCCATACTGTTAGGACATCCTAGTGGTTGAAATATTTACCTGTTTGGAATGGATGTGACACTACTGGTTGAAGGCTTTCGGAGTTATTGACCAAATCTGTGGAACAGTGAAGTTTATTAATTTATGTTTACTTCTCTAGAGTTGAAGCTGGAAGCTGTTTTCAGGTTGCTATTTTTCTCTTGGGCTGCTCTGCCTCCTGTTTTTTTGTTTTGGTCTTTACAGTGGATGGACACAGTAATGGAAACAGATATACAATAGTAATCAGTCCCTCACTTTTGATGACTTTGTCCAGTTTACTGTAAATAAACTCTCATCATAATTAAGAGTCAACTTAAAGGATAAGGGGTCATTTTGTATTTTCAACACAACCCATACAGAGAATAAAAGCAACAGTAAATTGCTTCTACTCACCGTTAATGTCTGTCAGTCTCCAGTCTACAGTATCTATGTGTGCCATAGTCTTCAGTTATTGTTCAAAAACATTTAAAAACATTGAAACACACTTCTACACTGGGTGATATGTTTTCTTCATTACAAAATAACAGACCTGCATATTTTTTTAAATAATGCCCCAAAGGCTCCAAATGGCCAGACATTTTTACAGTGTCATAAGTTAGCAAGAGATCACCCTACAAGTTGTCAGCTTTGTTTAGCTAGCTGCTTGTGCTTTCAAAAAGATCATGTGCATGCGCCGTTGAGTCTTGCTACTTCAGACACTGTAAAAATGTACAGTCGTTTGGACCAAACATAGCGATGCTACATTTTGTAGTCCAGTGGTGTGATAATGAACACCCTAGCAAAACAACTTCTTCATTTCCAGACACAGTGCATCACTGTTTCTACTGGCTGACCTACCACATCTGCTTGATCAGAGTTGAACCGAGATGTACACTGACCTGCGAGTCTGCAGGAGTCAGCTGGAGGTCGCACCAAAACAGGAAACGCAGGTTTGAATTTTTCTGTTTTCAATCAGGCTTCAGTAGAAGTCAGTAGGAAATGGAGTGAGTATTATTGTGGCAGTGTCATGTGACCACACCTTAAGCCTGAAGCTTAAGCTGGATTTGCACTGAACCTGTAATTTACATGCTCAGGTCTGAGTGTGCAGTTATTTTTTATGTCAGTCATGTTGCACAACAACGTAGTCAGTTTAACAAATGGTATGCTTTCATGCATCATCGAGAATTGGGACGCTATCTGACCAAGATGATCAGCTTTTCCTCCATTTTGTTCAAGTACTGAATGGTTACATAGTTGAGTGGAGTATACAACTATGATGCTCCGGTTCATGAGTGATGGTCGAGTGGGTTGTCATGTTATTTCTTTGCATTTCAGAGAAGATCTGGAAAACTGCTTTTGAGTCCTTGTGTGTGAACAGGTTGTTACAGCAGCTCTGCTGTGTGGTGGACTTGTTGATTTATAGAAGTGTTTGAGGGTATAGCTAGTAGTACTTGTTTAGTTTTGCATTTTAAAAAAAGTTAAACAGCACTAAATCACCACGTCTGACACAAGCTTCACAGAAACTGAACATTATGGCGAATGTAGTGTTTGTTCCACAGCTGTGTACTTGCTAACAGTAGATTCCACAGGTGTTTCCATTGTTTACCCTCCTGCGTCATTGTTTCTGTGCCCATATCTCATCCCTGTTTCTGTGCTGTTCTCCTCAAATCTCAAATTTCACTTGATTTTATGCCATAACAATAGTCAGATTGCAGATTCAGAGTTATTCAATTATATAGACAAGACATAATACATGAATAAAAGAAGCATATTTTCTTATTTCTCCCATCTCACCCATCTTTCTTTGGTTTAATCTCTGTGGTCATTTCTCCCTCTCCTTTTTCGCTCTTTCACTTTACACCTCTCTTGTCTTATTGTACACCCTCTCTCCATCATTTTTCTCTCTGGGGGAAAGCGTTCCCTATCGCTGGTCAGTGCATTCAGTGAGGAGCATAGCAGCAGTACTTTGTTGATGCTCCTTTTTGCCTATCAGCTGTGCAACGTTTTACTTACCCTCCCTTGGCACACCTGCTGAGCAGCTGCATGACACTAGGAAACATCCCACAGCAGGGTCAAAACACTTTTATCTTAGTCTTAGTTATGCATTTAGAAACTCTCTCAGAAATAAACGAACAATAAGCAGCTGGCCAGAGCTGAGGTCCTTGATGATTGCTCTCTTCCTTTATTCACAGTTGGTGGGTTTAACCCTTCATCTTGTAAAAATACTAAAAACCTCAAAAAGCAAATTAAAGGACCTTCATCATACTGTGAACCCCTTTGTCACACTCACAAACGCAAGAGAGAACACTCAGTAGGTTATTTGCATGCTTGCATGTACTGTAACATAGGTGTACACTTGAGCACTTGTATGCACATTATACATCAACATATACATCCATACCCTTTATGCAAACTGAAGCCCTGAAATGTAATGTCTGCTTTTCACTGAAGCAGTCACACAAAATTAAAATCACAATTTAATTTTTAATTTTTCTAGTTCCATTTTGCTTGCTGTTGTGTTCCTTGATTCTGAATTTGCTGTTAGTCTGTTGAGGTAAAGCTAGATTTACTGTACTGAACAGAAACACATCAAGAAGACACCGTCTTTTAGACATGCTACGTTCATGCATATTAGCCTACACACGAAGAGCAACAGCATCAGGAAATAATGAGCAAGAGTGTAATAAGTATGTTTATGTAAATGCACAATCAATAGGGGAGCCATTCTCAAATCAAATCAATTAGAAGCTGGTGGAGCGGAGCAGGCCACGCACATATTGAAACATTTAGGATAAATCAACACAACCCATGATCACCACACATGATTGCCAGGTAATCAGCTCATTTGCCAAAACATCCACTTGACAGCTACAATAATTATGGAATTTTATGACACTTGTTCCCTCTAGTTTTGGTGATGTCATTTGCATCTGTATGCATGATAATCAGAGACTTGTGTCTCTACATTTCTCAGCTATGAGACATCGTTTTTTTTTTTTTGATTGGCTTTTTTTATCCCAAAGAACTTAAGCGAACTTTCAGAAACAAAAAAACTCTTTTTTTTTTTGTACAGCAATGCACCAAGTGAAACTTGCCCAGTAAAAATACAGGCTTCAGCCACTGATCTAATATATTCAGAACTATAAAGAAATGAATGCCTTGCTCAGGGGCCCATTAGTAGCTGTGCAGGGATAGAAGGGTACTACTCATTTTTATGTGCCCTGCTTTAACAGACATATAGTGACTATGATCTCAAAACAAGCGGTGCAGAAAATACCAGGAACACTCCTTTTTAACTTCTGAACAGTTTTTAGTTTGCAGTTTTATGTTTTAGCCAGTATTTTGTACATAATCAGGATTTGTGCCAATATGTGATGCCAAAGCACGAAGTAATGTGCTCTGTGAGTGGTGGATGGACCTACAGCAAATCTGACTTTCATGCATCTGTAAATCCTTGTCAGGTTAATGCTTACCACACAGTGAAGGATCTGGCACTGTCTGTGGACACAGCAGTCACGCACAGGTTTCTGTGAAGCGTGTTAGAACTGGCAGGGTGTGGATATATTGATATCAATAGGACTAGCTGTAAAGATTGTTTTAAACAATGAGCCATTGTCAAGTCTGTCTGTTGGTTTTATGGTGG